>NW_023642310.1:0-9926 GCF_015228065.2 Penaeus monodon | reverse complement strand
TTCTCGAAATATTTTGGCAAATGGACCTGTAATTCTCTCTACCCCACGATTCCTCAGAATTTTACTTTTTTTCAGATAACTACTGTAATTCACCAGAAACTTTGCTGCTTTTGAAGTCAAGCATTAAATTACAGTCACATATTTTCTCTCTCTCTTTTCTCTTTTTTTCTTTCAGTCTTCTGTGCCCCCTGTGTTGAGCCCTCTTAGATTGCAGCTATTTTTAACAGCATACATGTTAGCTGTACCAAACCACCTGGTGTTGGCAAGCACTTTCTGCTCACAATTGCCCCATTATATAATGCAACATTCCAACTGGTCTACATAGATGTGGATATGCAACAAAAAATTGCTCAATAAGCAAGTCTCCATGACTCATCTCTAGAGAATGTAAACCGGGGTATTTCTTGTTGATGTCAAGTTATTTATTTGTAGAAGAGGGCATAGATGGAGGCCTGAGACCTTCTAGGTATCATTTTAAGCTACACTGTAAGCAGTGGGCTGTAGCAGTTCAGTGCTGGTTGTGAGATCTTTTGGTAAGACTCAAACAACAGTTTTCAAGATTTAGAGTACATTTAATTCACACCAGTTGATCTTGTGAAAATGAAGAAACTAGTAAATGTACTTGTTGCAGGTCTTTCTAGTCATGAGATCTAACCTTTAGTAGAGAGACATATTCAAGTGTATAGTTAAGAAAGTGTAAGGTATTTTTGTGATACTTAAAAAAAGTATATATAAAAAAAGGCCTTCTTTTTTAATAGTTAGTACATCACCCAATATTTTCTCTAAAGGAAATGACTAATTAGATTATTTAGATTATTATATAATCGATCAAGTTGGTAAGGTGATGATATGGATGTCAGTTTTTAACAGTTCTATTTCAACTGATGCTTCAGACTATAGAAACCATAGTGAGAAAAAAAGAGTAAATACAACAATAATCTCAAAATTAGGTAGGTAATTGTGATGCCTAATGTGAATGAGTATCATGAAAATGACCCAACTTTCTTCCTTTTGTTATTTCTATACTCCTGTAAATGCCTTTATCAAGTCATCAGTAAAAAAGTTAAATATGAATTACTACTGACCTTTCATTTTTGAGTGTGTTGCATCATGACATTTAATTATGTATGCATTTGTGTTTTGCAAGTGCTTTTAAATTTGTTTGAATTACAAATATCTTGTGTCGTGGATGGTTGTTTGGACAGCATATCGATGCAAACAAGGAGGAGTTCTACCTGGCATGTTACACCACATGATTGTGATATTATTAGTGTATTATATTTAAGCTGTTCTCCAAACTCCTTTCAGATTTTTTTTATTGGATTCTCATACTGTACAGGTTTCATTTAAATTTTTCTATTGAAAATTTTGTTAGAGAAGTGGAAACATGTACTTTGATAGACACAGAAATGTATGTAACATTGTTTGAATTGACTCTAATGATTATCCTGTAACTTTTAAATAAAATTTATTGAAAGGCCAAACTGTCTTATTTTCATGTACATAGGGATTTTGATAGAGTTGTATATGCCTATATCACTATGGTAAAAGGCATGGAAAACAGTACCACCATTTTCTTTATATTTATGCTTCTATTAAAAACTACAGTGTAAAGACAGACAGTATATGAATCACAGTCACAAAGACTAGGAAATACATTTTTGTCCAAATTTGCTCTTGAGTATCTGAAATAGGGTGTACTTTGACTCTAAGTATCACCCAGGTATGGGGGGGGCTTAGGAGGTGGAGACTGAGGCCCAATGTAAGGGATCCCCTTTAACCTTGGACCTCAGTCCTCGTCTCAACTAATTTGCATGGTCTTTTCTTCTACTTTTCTTTTCTTTCTATTCTGTCCGCTTATCCTAACTCATTTTTACCCTTTTTGCCACAGTACTTTGTCATAATGCTGTGTGACCTTTGATGTCTGGTTCATTTGTTTGTTTTAACCCATTCCCGACGGGTAGTATTCATAGTGGCCTGGGCTTCGCAGCCGGGGGCTTATATCGTCGCCCTAGCATGCACGACCACTCATGCCAAATACCAGCATCCCATGCCGTTTCTTCGTATACTACGAAGATATGTTGTTTTCAGTTTTCATTTTTTTTAAAGTCTCTACTTGCCAAAATTCCTGATAAATTGAGACTGAAGGGTATTTTTGTTGTATATAGGCTCCATTGTTGATCATTATTTAGTCTATAGTCTGAATAAAATAAGCTGTGTGCGGCATCATGGAGTTGAAATCGTCATTTTTGTTGCATTTTTTTTTTTTTTTGCATAGTAAAAATGAGAAAGTGTTAAAAACGACTTAATCACACTTTCAGTGGCAGAAAAAAATAATATTTTGCCGTGATTGCAACAAAAAATAACTCATGGCATTTCCAGCATACACCATGGCATGTACATACATACCTCCAGCAGATAGTCCCGCCATGTCATGGCATGTGCGTACATGCCACCCACCAGGAATGGGTTAAAGATTGACCATTCTGGAAATCCCCAAATCTTGCCTTGTGAATAGAAAACTTGTCATGTAGGGGCTTCACCCCCATGCCCCACCCTATCACTGCATTTTGAATACACGCTAATTACCTTAGATGTTGACATGGCGGAAAAGGTTTAATAAGTAATGAATATCACCCAGTTAAGTTTTTGACTGTTTCATATTTTTTCACAGGTTGATTTGTATTCTCTTAAACTTTCATTGAGGTTTTATCATTGATACTTCATTTTTTTTTGGTGGCATCATGAAATTAGGGTTATCCATTTATGAGTGAAGCAAAAGTAATGGTAATTGAGAGACAAAGTTTAAAGAAATTGGCAAAATTAAGTAAAGAAATAACATAGAAGCATTTTTTTCTTTCAAATTTAAAAGGGCTAAAATCATTGAGAGAAAGAAGCGGGTAAAATCACAGCCTTGAACTAAATACCAATTAAAGTTTTTTGGAATAATGTTTTTATGATCAGAAAACATCAGACAATAAGCTTTAAAAGGAAATGAAAATAAAGGGCGGCAAAAAGGAAGGGATAACTCAAAATTTTTTTTCATCTAGGAAAAAAAAAAACAAATCATCTTTAAAACTATAGTTAGGTGGGAAATGGGGTTTTTTACAAGAATCTAAAAACCCGACAAGTTTAAAAGGGAAAATAAAGTGAATAGATAAATGCTCCAGAGGATGTAGATATATTTTTCTTCTTCATTTTCAATATAATTTTTATAATTATCATTATTTATTTATTGTCATTTTCATTATTAGGGTTTTTCCCTCTTTCTCCTTCTTTTCTCTCTTCTCTCCTCTCTCTTCTCTCTCTCTCTTTCTCTCTCTTTCCTCTCCTCTCTCTCTCTCCTCTCTCTCTCTCTCTCTCAGTTCATATGTATATATGTAAACAAATGTATGTAGTAAGTTGTATACATATAAAGTTTAAGTCATATATATATATATATATATATATATATATATATATTTAAAATTATATATATTATATATATATATATATAAAAAAAAAAAAAAAACACCACACAACACACACACACACACACACCACACATATATAAAAATATATATATCTATTATATATATATATATATATAATTATATATATTATTTTATATTTTTTTTTTTGTGTGTGGTGTGGTGGTGGTGTTGGGTTTGTGGTGTGTGTGGTTTTGTGTGTGTATGTTTTTCCTAAAAAAAAAAAAAAAAAAAAAAAATTTTTGTGTTTTTTTTTTTTTTTTTTTTTATATATAATATATAATATTATATATTTTAAAATATATATTATAATTTTAATATAATATATGAATTTAAAAACATTTATATGTATACATACTTACTACATAATGTGTTACATATAACATTAAATGAGAGAGAGAGTAAGAGGGGAGAGAGAGAGAGAGAGAGGAGAAAGGGGGAGAGAAAAAGAGAGAGAAAAGAGAGAGAGAGAGAGAGAGGAGGAGAGAGAGAGAGGAGAGAGAGAAGAGGGGGAGAGAGAGAAAAGAGAGAGAGAGAGGGAATAACAATAATAATGATAATGAAGATGATAATAAAAAAGATGAAAATTTATAATAATTATTGATAATGAAAAAGAAAAAAATATATCTACATTCTTGGATGCATTTATCTAACAGTTTTATTTCCTTAAACTTGTCGGGTTTTTAGATCTGTACAAACCCTTTTTTTTTCCCCCCCCTAACTATATTTTTCAAGATGATTGTTTTTTTTCCTAGATGAAAAAAATTTTAAAGTTCTCCCCTTCCTTTTTGCCCCCCTTTTTTTCTTTCTACTTTAAAGTTATTGTTGATGAGCTTTTATCATATAAATTATATCAGAGAAACTTTAATTGGATTTATGTTCAAGGCTGTGGGGTTTTACCTGCTTCTTTCTTAAAATGATTATAGCCTTGAGTTTAAAAGAAAACTAATGTTTCTATGTTAATCTTTTTTACTTAAATTTTTGCAATTTTTTTTCCCAAAACTTGTTTAAAAAATTACCTTTACTTGTGCTTCACTATAAGTGGATAACCATAATATCTGAGCCACCCAAAAAAAAATGAAGTATCAATGATAAAATCCTCAATGAAAGTTTAAGAGAATAAAAATCAACCTGTGAAAAAATAGAAACAGTCAAAAACTTAACGGGTGAATTTTCATTATTTTTAAACCTTTTCCCCCCATGTCAAATCTAAGGTAATTAGCGGGTTTCAAAATGCATGTTTGGGGGTGGGGCATGGGGGTAAACCCCCTAATGACAATTTTTCTAATCAAAAGGGGAAGTTTTGGGTTTTCCAGAATGGCAATCTTTAACCATTCCGGGTGGGTGGCATGTACGCACATGCCATGACGGGGCGGGACTATCTCGGGGGTTGATGTACTCCCATGTGTATGCATGGAAAGCCAGAGTTTTTTTTTGTTGCAATCACGGAAAATTTTATTTTTTGCCCACTGAAAGGGTGTTTAATCGTTTTTAACACTTTTTTTTTACATGCAAAAAAAAAAAAAAATGCAAAAAAAAAAGACGATTTCAACTCCATGATGCCGCCCTGCTTTTTTTATTCAGAACTATAGATAATAATATCAACTAGGGAGCCATATAACAACAAAAAAACCCTTCAGTCTCAATTTATCAGGAATTTTGGCAAGTAGAGACTTTAAAAAAAAAATAAAAAAATGAAAAATACAACTATTTCGTAGTTACGAAAAAAGGCCTGGGATGTGGTTTTGGGGATGGGGTGCGTGCATGCTAGGGCGACGAATAAGCCCCCGCGCGAAGCCCGGCCACTTTGAATACTACCCGTGGGAATGGGTTAAAAAAAAACAAATAAAACCAGCATCAAAGGTCACAAAGCATTAGACAAAAGTACGGGGCAAAAAGGGGTAAAAATGAGTTAGGATAAGCGGACAAAATGAAAAAAAAAGAAAAGTAGAAGAAAGACCTGCAAAATTTTTGAGCAGGATGAGGTCCAAAGGGTTAAGGTGCCCTTCTTTGGGGCCCTAGTCTCCACCCCCAAAGCCCCCCCCAAAAAAAAAAACCTGGGGATACTTAGAGTCAAAGAAACACCCATTTCAGTATCAAGAGAAATTTGGAAAAAAAGTATTTCCTAGTCTTGTGACTGGATCAATACTGTCTTCTTTACACTGTATTTTTTAATAGAAGCAAAAATAAAAAGAAAAGGGGGGTACTGTTTTCCATGCTTTTACCAAGTGATATAGGCTATACAACTCTATCAAAAATCCCTATGTACATGAAAATAAGACATTTTGGCCTTTCAATAATTTTTTTTAAAAAGTTACAGGTAATCATTAGAGTCAATTAAAAACAATGTTACATACTTTTCTGTGCTATCAAAGTAATGTTCACTTCTCTAAAAATTTTCAATAAAAAATTAATAAAACCCTTACATTTATGAGAATAAAAAAAAAAAATTGAAAGGAGTTGGAAAACAGTTTAAAATATAAACATAATAATATCAAATCTTTGTGGTGAAACATCCCGGGTAGAACCCCCTCCTTTTCACGATAGCTGTCCAAAAAACCCATCCAGGGACACAAGATTTTTGTAATTAAAAACAAATTTAAAAGCATTTGAAAAAACACGCATACAAATTAAAGTCATGAGCAACACACTCAAAATGAAAGGCAGTGTAATTCAATTTAACGTTAGATGATTTGAAAAAGGGCTTTACAGGGTATAGAAATAAAAAAAGGGAAAGAAAGTTGGGTCATTTCATGATACTCTTTTAAAATTAGCTACTTTCCTACCAAATTGGATTATTTTTGTATTTACCCTTTTTTTTCACTATGGGTTTTTATAGTCGAAGATCAGTTTAAAAGAACTGTCAACAGACACCTACATCACCCTTACCAACTTTATCGATTATATAAAAATTAAAAATTTAAATTTGTATTTTCCTTTTGAGAAAAAATTGGGTTTATGTATAAATATTAAAAAAGAAGGCCTTTTTTTTTATATACTTTTTTTTAAGTATCCCAAATATACCTTTTTCACTTCTTAAAAAACTTGAAAGTCTCTCTACTAGGTTAGAAACTATGACTAGAAAGACCCCAACAAGTAATTACTAGTACTTATTTTTACAAGATCAATGGGGTGAAAAAATGTATCTAAGATCTTGAAAATGTTGTTTTTAGTTTACCAATAGATCTCACAACAGACGAATGCTTTCGCCCCCCTGCTTCAGTGTAGCTTAAAAAGATACCCAGAAAGGGCTCAGGCCCCCATCTAGGGCCCCCTTTTTCAAATAAAAAAACTTTCATCAACAAGAATACCAGGTTTACATTTCTAGAATGAGTATGGAGATTGCTTTTTGAGCAATTATTGTTGCATGATCCACATCTATGTAGACCCGTTGGAAGTTTCATTTTATAAGGGGGAATTGTGAGCAGAAAGGTTGCCAAAACCCAGGGTTTGGGGACAGCTAAAATGTATGCTGTTTTAAAAAAGCGCAATCTAAGAGGGAACACAGGGGGACAGAAGACTGAAAAAAAAAAGAGAAAAGAGAGAGAGAAAAATTGGACTTAATTAATGCTTCTTCAGGCAGAAAGTTTCTTGGTGTTAAAAAATTTCCAGTAGTTTTCGGAAAAAAAAAATAAAAAATTTTGAGAGAATCGTGGGGTAGAGAGAATAAGGTCCATTTGCCAACATATTTCGAGAATGCAAGGGGCAAGGAGGGGAAAACCGTAATATTCATAAATTTCTTTTTTTTTTCTTTTTTTTGGAAAAGGCCTTAAGCATGGATCGCCCAAAATACCTTAGGGTCCAACTTCCCCTTTTACCCCTTATGTGATTTCCCGTTTTTTGGTCAAAAGGGGAAAAAAAAAGATGATTTTTGCAGCATGAGATGGTGGCTATTCTCCATTGGAAAGGGAAACACTTAAAAAGAAACAAAACACTTACTCGATCCCCTTTTTTAATAAAATAAACAAATGCAAAACAAAACACTAATCCTATTTTTTCTATCCCCTTTTTCCCCTGTGAAAGGTGCCTTTCTGGAAGAGTTTTACATTCTTTTTTTTGTTTTTTTATATAAATTTCTTTAATTTTTAACATCGAATGAAAATTATATGAGAAAAAGGTAAATTACTACCGAATTCCATTTTGTTTCGAAACAGTTTTATCTTTTTTTTTTATCTTTTGTTTGTTTGTTGTTTGGGGAGTTGTATATGGGGGGGGGGGGTCTGTTTGGTAAAGCCCGGGTTTTTTTTAAAACTGAAAACTACAACACCCCCCTACATTCCATTTGAAAAAGAAACCTTTTTGCATAAAAGAGAAAAGGCTATCACAAATGAGGAAAAAAAGGAAAAGAGAGAGAGAGAAAAAAAAATAATACAAGGATATCAAAAAACAAAGCATAGTAGTACAGGGTTAACAACAGCTAATGGTAAAAAAGTTAGTCAATCAGAAAACTTTTTTTTTTCCCCCAGAGGAAAGGGGAAAAGGGACAGAGGTTTAAAAGTATTTACAAACTTAGTAATGCCCAGAGAAAAACCCCTTTTGGGTTCACGTTTTTTTAAGTCTCTATATAGTCCCTAACTTTTTATCTAAGGAGTCCTTGTCAGCTGGTAGTTTCGGCAGCTTCGATGTTTAGAGGATCATAAAATTCAAAAAATCTGGAAAAGAATGGAAAGAATAGATGTATGGGAGTGAGGAGCCCGAAAAAGGTCGTTTCTATTCACTCTTTGGTTTTTGCTTTCATATAAAAATTACGAAGATCCCAATTCTTTATTTATTTATTTTATTTTTTTTTTTATTTTAAATAGAGTCTGGTCATTTCACTAAATATGGGAAAAGAAAAGAATTTTTGTTTCTTGTTTTATGATAATACATGAAAAAAATGAATGCAGTTGCAACCATTCATACAGAAGCAAGTAATAAGAAGAATGAAAACTTGTGATTACTGTATAATGCAATGGGCAAAATTTAATTTTAATTTCAGAACTATCAATTGTATTGATATTGAATATTTCCCTAGCTTTATTTTATATGATTTTTTTAAAAAAAAAAGGTTTACTGAGACTTTTTAAGAACTTTCAGGCTCAAAAAAATCAATACCTAGGAGACCATTATTCAAATTTAAAAAAAAATAGACCCTTCTTTAACAAACAACTTTTTTCTGCATAACAGTAATAAATTGGAAAAAGGGTACTAAGACCCCCCACACATCCTTTAACCTCCCCCGGGGGGCGCCCTCCAAACCTCGATGGAGTTTGCCTCAGGAGCGGACAGGGAGATCTCCCCCTTTTTCACTGGTTTGGAGCCACAGTTTGTTTCACATCTCAAAAGGAGGCTGACAATTTAAAATGGAAACTAGATATTTTAGACAAAATTTAAAAATTAGACTATCTTTTCAAAATTTACAAATTTTATTGTTTCCTTACCTACTGGGGCCCCGCATAAGCCTCATAACAAACCCAAAATCATCATGACAGAAGTATAGGGATCACAACACCCTAGAGCAAGTCAAGCAGGAACCTCCCAAAAAATAGCAGACTCCAGTCCAAAAAGCAGGACAGTGCCCGAAATCACCCGAGCGTGATGCCCAGAATTTTTTATACCATCATTAGGGGTTAACACCCTTTGTATCCAGACTGGTAAAATAAAAAAGGGCTAAACCTTGGGGGGGTTCTTTGAGGAGATGCTGTCATACCAGCAAAAAAAGATTCTTTACTATATATGCACCAAGAAGATTAATTTGTGGAAGTAACCCCTTTCAAATGCTGAGGGCCCCTGTATTTGTCTATCAAACAATAAAATAAAAGAACAAAAAAGTCATAATCCCAAACAAAATTTACAACATTTATAAGGAACAGCATATTACAGTATATTATAATCTCAGGCATTGATACTAAAAAAGAACACGCCCCCACCCCAATACCCCCCAGGTGGGGCACGATGAGGGGGAAGGTTGGAGGGCTTGGGGTCCCCGAATTTACTGACATCCCCCTGGTAGGTTGCTCTCCATTTTATAACCTTTTAATTAGAAAAAATTATGCTACAGTTTTATTCCCTTTGAAATTAACCCCAAAGCTGCCAAGAAAAGCTTTGGGGCCTTTTTATTTCTTTTTTGAAAGGGTTTTGAATAGAGGCTCTGCTAGTGCTCCCCCCAAAAGAGTCAATTAGTAGACCTTACCATTTACTTATTTTTTCCTTTTCCCTTTACTGGCAGGAAAAAAAATCTTTTAAAATAATACTATGATATCGATGGGGCTATTTTATCATAGACATTACAATTACTAAAGGGTTTTAAAAAATAGTAACAGCAAAATAAGTAAAGTAAAATATTTTTTTAAACAAAGGGAAAAGGTAAAGGGGAGCAGACAGTATCCTTATTGGTTATTGGTGATTTGTACAAATGTAGCTATCTATGGTAAAACAATTTAAAAAAGAATTAAGGGGAAGGGAAAAAGAGGGGGA
>NW_023642309.1:0-9926 GCF_015228065.2 Penaeus monodon | reverse complement strand
AGCCAAGCCATCCTCTTCGTCGTGTTAGTATTTTATACAGGGTTATTTACTTACAATCCTCTTACTAAATTTCCCTTGGGCGCAATTGGGAAGACCAACTGACACCAGAGTCTGTCAAATACAAAATAAGGGTGCTTGAGCTGCACAGTTGCAAGAGCAACCACTAGGTAATTTAGTCCCACTCGGAAAGCCTTGGTAACGAATTAATTTGCTTACCAGTGGAGTGATCTTGCTGGTAAACCTTTTTTTAAAAAACAGATTTGTGTTTCTTTGAGGTTTGCATAAATCTGTGCTTAAAATTCGAAGCGAGTATCAATTTTATGTATAAGATTATATGTTATGCATTATATGTTTAAATATCTGGAACGTTAATTATCTTCTTTCCAGTGGTTTATCTTGCTTTAAGGCTTTATGACCAAAAATGTAAAGAGAAGAGGAAAAAAATATCACTTGAAATATAAGCACGCATTTCTCTCTCTTCTCTTTTCTCTCTCCTCTCTCTCTCCCCCTCTTCTCTCTCTCTCTCTCTCTCTCTCTCTCTCTCTCTCTTCTCTCTCTCTCTCTCTCTCTTTTCATTCTCCCTCCCCTTCTCTCTCTCTCTCTCTTCTTCTCTCTCTCTCTCTCTCTCCTCTCTCTCTCTCTCTCTCTCTCCCGTTATCTGTGTTGCCAGTATGTTTTACGGCCATAAAACAAAAATATGCGATGCACAGCGCCGTATAATATTCTAAACACCCAAGATTTATTCACAGAATATATCAGGTTCTTAATAAAAATAAACAACGTTATACAAAAAAATACATTCCTCTCGTGAATTTACTTTTATGAAAATGTTTTTCTAATTAAATTTCTTAAGAATATCATCTGCATAATAATGATTGAAATGATTTTTGGGTTTGGCGAAATCTTCAACACGAGAGGAGGAGGGGGAAGGAGAAAGGGAGGAAGGGGGTGAGGTGAAGACCCGATAAGTGCGGGCGGGGGAGGGGGAAGAGGGGGGGATAAAGTACACTAGAGAAACTTATTGATGTTAATTGCAAACTCAATATCCATTTTATAACCCTAATTCACGTTCTAATTTTTTTTGTTTTTTCGAGTTTCCTTTATTTGAACTAAGATTTATCACCGAATCTATACGTGGAATAAATACACCATTATCAATGTAATTTTCGTACTGCCCTAAGTGTATGGGTGTTCGCGCCTGTCTTCTGATATACTAAAGGAAAATAGACCAATTTTCTCCAATAGAATGTTGTATTGATCGTCAATTGTCCAGAGAAGGGCATAGTATAAAAGTTTAAAACAATATTTTTTAAAAATCCTTAAAAACATTTGCTAACACATGCGGGTGTTAGTACAATTTACGAGTAATCTATAGGTATCTAGGAGGTATAATAGCACAGCGAAATTACTATATAATTCAGATCAGAATTCTTCAGATCTGAAATAATATCACGGCCTTCCCAAATCTTTGAAATAGATAGATTTCAGTCGGATAGTAATCTGTAAATGTACAATGATGTGCAATGTCAGTAGTATGTATGTATATAGCATGTATATGTATGCATGTATGCGTGTGTTTGTACGTATGTATGCATATATGTATATTGTATGTATGTATGTATGTATGTATGTATGTATGTATGTATGTATGTATGTATGTATGTATGAATGTATGTATGTGTATGTGTAAGTGTACGTATATGTGTAACTAATGTATATGTATGTAATTCTGTATGTATGCATGTATGTATATCATGTACGTATGACCAGAAAACAAATACAGTGTACACAAAATGAGAAGAAGAAATAGATTTTATCGTAAAACGTTTCGAACTCGTCAAGGGATACCTATTTGATGGAAAAATAACTGAAATGATCGATATTCTGTTTGGTCTATTGATGAGGAAATGTCGAATCAAAACGTCTCGATTTTTTTTTTATTTTTTTAGTTTATTTTTTTGTATGTGTGGATGTTTCCCTAGTTATGTATGCATATTAGTATGGTGTGTTTATGGTATGTATGCATGTATGATATATGTATATATATATATATATATTTTATATATATTATATATTTTATATTATATATATATATATATATATACAAACACACACACACACACACACACACCACCCCCACACACACACACACACACACACACGAACACCCACACAACACCACACAAACACACAAACAAAACACACCCCATACACATACACATACACTATGATATATATATATATATATATATATATATATATATATAAAATATATAATATATATATATATAATTATATGTTCATATATACATTTTATATATATATATTTTATATATATATATATATTATATATATATATTATATATGTTCATATATATATATTATATTAAAAATATATATATTATAAAATATTATAGAGAGAGAGAGAGAGAGAAGAAAAGAGAGAGAGAGAGAGAAAAGAGGAGAGAGAGGAGAGAGAGAGGGGAGAGAGGGAGAGAGAGAGGAGGAGAGGAGAGAGAGATGGAATGTAAGAGTCTAGAGACTCTGGTACAGGGGGCTTGCAGAGGTATTGATACTGGTAATAGTGGGTTGTTATAATGATGTGAGTTGTGGGTACTTTTGTGAGTAGGAGTGCCATATTGTGATGCCGCAATATACGGGATATGTGACAATATTATCGTACCCGTATTGTGATAATTATATGATTATTATATATATATACTGCCCTTTTTTGTGATATGTTACACCATGTGAAATATAGAAGATTATGTTTAGTTTATATTGCTGTGTAGCATATTTGCCTATGTAAAAGATGAGATTCTCTGTACAATTGTAGAGTACAATATTTTATTTTGTCTCTGTAGCCACACGTTTTGGCAGTAGCATTCTCGGGCAGAAGCTAACGTGGGGTCACAGTACTATGAAGAACTCCCTTTATTTTTTGTCAGAGCTGATCTCCAATGAACTTACTTAGTTTTTTAAATTTGGGGAATTCTTCTCCCTCAAAACATCGTAGAGAAACACCAAAAAACATATATACGAACACCACACAGTGAGTATACAACAGTATAACGGCGTAACAACTCTTTATTGCTAAGAGTACCACACAGTATGGGAACACACGAGACCATGTCTAAGCGGGGTCACGTGTCGGGTCAACCCGCACGGAGGAGGAGGGGGAGACCGACCTTACCCCGCCGGGCGCTAAGCACGAACTGTCGGGTCAGGCGAGGTCAGATAACATCGTCATCTACGCCCTCGCTGAATGAATGGTTTTTTATTTGGGATTTGGAGCCACGTAGTAAACAACCAGGGGCCGCGGGGGCCGAATAGTTAGAGCGTCACGACGGTAATCTGAGTTCGAGGGTTCGAGTCACCGGCCGGCGCGTTGTTTTCCCCTTTGGGGAAGGAACTTTACCTCGTTTGGCTACCTAGCCACTGGGGTGGCAAGCCAGCCCAAGTCAGTGCCGGGTAAATAGAGATGGTGACTCGATAAAAAAAACCGGGCGGAAGGCAATGGCAAACCACCGCTCTAAATGCCAAGAAAAATTTAGGAAGCCCATGATCGTCAAGGCCGCGGTGGCCGAATGGTTAGAGCGTCGGACTCAGGACTGTCACGACGGCAAAACTGAGTTCGAGGGTTCGAGTCACAGGTCGGCGCGTTGTTCCCTTGGGCAAAGGAACTTCACCTCGATTGCCTAGCCTAGCCACTGGGTGGCCAAGCCCGCCCAAGTCAGTGCTGGTCCCAAGCCGGATAAATAGAGAGAATGATACCTAAAAGGTACCCCCGGCACTCTCCGTGGAAAAGAACTGGGAACCCTACCCCGTATCACTCCAAGAGCATCCAACATGAAAACTACAATTAAGTACATGCTGTGGACCACGGTGGTCAGAAAATGAACCTACCGTTAAAAGAAGAAGAAGTAAACAACCATATGGATATATATATATATATAATATATATATTATATATTAATATATATATAATATATATATACAATATGGGCTATGTGTGTGATGTATATATATATATATATACATATAACATATGGCTATGGTGTATATATACTGTTCATATGTACATGTGTGTTTTGTGTATATTTTATATATATATATACATATATATAGATATAATATTATAAAATATAATATATAATATAAATATTATATGTATATAATATATATATATATATAAAAATATATATATATATGTACATATATATATGTATATATGTTTCATATATACATATGTATAATATATAATACATATTACAAATATATATATATTATAATATATATATATATTATATAAAATATAATATGTGTGTGTGTGTGTGTGGTGTGTGTGTGTGTGGTGGTGTGTATTTGGTGTGGGGTGTGTTGTGTTTGGGGTGTGTGTGTGTATGAACATATATACATGTGTGTGTGGATATGTAAATATATACTATATAATAAGTATATATATATAGATATATAAGATATATAATCCATATATATATGTGTATATATATTATATACTTATACATATAATGTATATATAATATATATAATAATTAAAATATATATATTTATATATCATATGTGTATGGTATGTGTGTGTGTGTGTGTGTGTGTGTGTGTGTGTGTGTGTGTGGGTGTGTGTGTGTGTGCGTGTGTGAACATATATATAGTATATTATATATATATATATAAAAAATAATATATTAAAATTATATATATATACATACATATTATATATATAAGATATATTATATATTTTATATATATATAGTAAAATATATATATATATATATTATCCATATATATATATCCATATATATATATATATTATATATCCATATATTTTGTGAAATTGTTATATATATATATATATATATATATATATTATATATAATTAATATATATTATATATATATATATATTATATATATGTGTATGTGTAGTGTGGTGTGTGTGTGGTGTGCCTAGCCACTGGGTGGCCAGCCAGCTCAAGTCATCCCGGTGAAATAGAGATGGTGACTTGATAAAAAAAACACCGGGCGGAAGGCAATGGCAAAACCACCGCTCTAAATTGCTAAGAAAAAAAAAATCAGGAAGGGCCCATGATCGTAAAGGGCCGCGGCGGCCGAATGGTTAGAGCGTCGGACTCAAGACTGTCACGACGGCAATCTGAATTCGAGGGTGCCGAGTCACCGACTGCCGCGTTGTTCCCTTGGGCAAGGAAACTTCACCTTGATTGCCTACCTAGCCACTGGGGGGCCAAGCCAGCTCAAGTCAAGTGCTGAAAAACTACAATTAAGTATCATGTTTGGGGACCACGGCGGCTCAGACATGAACCTACCTTTAAAAAAGGAAGAAGATATATATCTCCATATATATAGTGTATATATATTTATAACTTATACATATATATATATATATATATATAATATATATATTTTATATATATATATAATATAAAATTATATATATGTCCATATATATATGTGTATATATATTTATATACTTATAAATATGTATATATATATATATAAAATATATATAATATATTTTATATATATATTATAAAAATATCCATATATATATAATATATGTATGTGTGTATATATATTTTATACTTATACATATATGTATATAATATATATATATATATATATATATATATATATATATATATTATATTATATATATATATATATAATATATATATAGGTGTTGTGTTGTGTGTGTCCATGCGTGCGTGTGTGTGTGTGCATGTAAGTACGTTTATACATATCTTGCCTCTGGTTGAGCAGAATGCAATACATTTCCATTGCACGACAAAATCTCAAACGGCAGCCTTTCTCTCCTTCTGCCTGGGAAACCTTCAAACGACGGCAACGACTAAAGTATTTGATTTCCTTGTGTTTCTTGGCCAATATCTCGCAATACTGGTTTGCTCCTACGTCTGTCTGTCTTTCTGTAACTTCTTTTCATCTTTTTTGGTCTTTTTTCAACCCTCATCTTATTCGTTGCTTTTTCATCTTCTCTTCCTGTCTTTGTCTTTATCGTATTTTTTTTTTATTTTTTTTTTTTGTTTTTCCCTCTTATTCATGGGCCCTTTACCTTTAGAAACTCGTTCTTGTTGCGAATCTCAGTATGAAACTATTTCTCTCGTTCCAAGATTTTTTTCTTTCTTTTTTATTATTTTTTTATAAATTTTGGAACTTTTTTCAAGATTACATTTACCCTGAAAACTAGAGTTTATTATCATAATACACATCAAGTTAGATGTGTTGCCCTAAAGTTGCTGTCATATATACAGAAAAGTAGATTTCTTCTAAGCCCTCAATCTAAAAAAAAGTAATAATAACAATAATTATTAATAATATTAATAATAATAATAATTATTATTTTTAAATTATTATAATGATAATGATAATAATGTAATGATAATGATATGATAGTGATAATGGTTTAAGATAATGATAATGATAATGATAGTGATAATAATGATAATGATAATAATAATAATAATAATAATAATAATAAATAATAATAATGATAATAGTAATAATAATGGAATAGTAATAATGATAATAATAAAATAATCATGATGGTAATCATAATAATAATAATAACGTAAAATAAAAATAATAAAAATAATAATAATAAAAAATTTAAATTTAAATTTGATCAATAAAAAAATACACACATAAAATTGCCTTACAATGAGAGGCAATGGACACATTATTCAATAATACAGTGAAGGGGCTTATTGCTATCAAGCCATCAACACACACAAGGATTTTATTCGTATCTGAAAACTTATTCCCATTTCTGTGGAAAGTCTCTTTCTCATATATTCTCTGGGTTTGCAACACGACCCGATTCTTCTCTAACGTTTTTATTGCAAAATATGCAATGTGCTCGAAAGGTAGTTGTTAATTCTGATTCCAACATGTAAACAATTTTACATTTTCTGGGCAGCAAGACGGGATAAATTTAAAACGAATGCGTATTGGTATGTGTATTTATTATATATTATATATATAATATATATATATATATATATATATATATATATAATATATATATATATATATATATACATATACACACAAATACTATACACATATGTGTGTGTGTGTGTGTGTGTTTTTGTGTGATATATATAATATATCTAGATGGATAATATATATATACATATACATTTTATATAATATATATATTTTATATATATATATATTAAAATATAATTTTATATATACATATACACACACAAGCACACACACGCATACGCGCACACACACCCCCACACACCCCCACCCCACACACACAAAAACCCCCACACACACACAGATATATTATATATTATATAATATATATATATATATATATATTATATATATATTATATATATATATATATATATATTATATATATAAAATATATATATACATATATACATATATATTCTATATATGTATGTAAACTTTACAGGATATCCATAATATATATACGTATTTATATAAATTATCTTCAGTAAGGTAAACGGAGAAGAGAACGAACTGAAATAAAAACAACTGAGGATTCAAGAGATGTAATAAACTTATGACACATGGAAATAAGAGAAGAAAAGAAGGCGAATACTAGGAGAAAGAGAGACAGCAACAGAAAGGAGCAAGATTGTCTGTTGATTTTGCAAGATTCTTTGGAAATTTGCCCCTTTTGCCTGATATTTAAATCAGACAACTTTTATGTATCAGATATTTCTCATAAGTTAGTACACTGAACTTTTTTTTTTTGTGTTAAGTGCAAAATTGGTATGTAGTGGGTGTTTTTTTTATGACAAATAAATAAACTCTTTTTAGAATGGCATTATGCAGAATAGAAATTCTAATTGCTCGAATAGCAAATCATCCCTTTTCGAGATATTTTATGGCAAGTAACATGAAACAGCACGCCATGTGTAAAAAATTAATGGGAATACAAAGTGTCCCCGGTATTATCAATCAATCAAGTTCAGTTATGATTTTGGTGGACTGATATTGAAACACAAAATATGAAGTAACGATTTTATCGAATCAAGAGGATCCTCAAGGCTTTTGAGAAAATTATTACCGCAGTCGCTCTCTCTCTCTCCTCTCTCTCTCTCTCTTTTCTCTCTCTTTTCTCTTCTCCTCTCTCTCTCTTCTCTCTCTCTCTTTTGTATATATACATACATAAATACATGTAATATATATATATATATATATATATTATATATAAAATATATGTTTTATATATATATATATATTTTATATATATTAAAATATATATTTTATATATATAATTTCTTTCAACGGTAGGTTCAGTCTGAGCCGCCGTGGTCACAGCATGATACTCAATTGCAGCTTTCATGTTGTGGGTGCTTTGGAGTGAGTACGTGGTAGGGTCCCCAGTTCCTTTCCACGGAGAGTGCCGGTGGTACCATTTTTAGGTAATCATTCTCTCTATTTATCCGGGCTTGGGACCCGCACTTGGGCTTGGGCTGGCTTTGGGCCCCCAAGTGGCTAGGTAGGCAATCAAGGTGAAGTTCCTTGCCCAAGGGAACAACGCGGGCGGTCGGTGACTCGAGCCCTCGAATTTAGATTTCCGTCGTGACAGTCTTGAGTCCGACGCTTAACCATTTGGCCACCCGGGCCTTGACGATCATGGGCTTCCATGATTTTTACTTAGCAACCTAGAGCGGTGGTTTGCCCCTTGCCTTCCGCCGGGGTTTTTATCGAAGTCACCATCTCCATTCACCCGGCCACTCGACCCTGAGCTGGCTTGGCCACCCAGTGGCTAGGCAGGCAATCGAGGTGAAGTTCCCTGCCCAAGGGAAACAACGCGCCGGCCGGTGACTCGAAACCTCGAACTCAGATTGCCGTCGTGCCAATTTGAGTCCACCCCTCTAAACCATTCGGGCCACCGCGGCCCCATATTATATATATATATATATATATATCTAATATATATATATATATATATATATATATTTAGGTGTGTGTGTGTGTGTGTGTGTGGGGTGTGTGTGTGTGTGGTGTGTGGTGTGTGTGTGTTTTTTGTGTGTGTGTGTTTGTGTGTGTGGTGGGGTGTGTGTGGGGTGTGTGCGTGTGTTTTGTGTGTGTGTGTTTGTTTGTTGTTTGTTTTGTTTGTTTGTTTTTGTGTGTGTGTGTATTTTGGACACATGATCTACATATTTACACTGTATTTGTCCCAAAATAATTTACACTAGCCTCTCTGCTAGCGTGCACGATGTCGGCCAAAGGTAGGGATGTGTATGATATAGTATGAACGTACATGATTACAGAGTTAACATGCTTGTGCACCGAACCCCAAAGTTACAGTGAGATCACACAAAGAAGCGATAAAAAAGAATTACTGCCATTCGTCGCGCTGTAAAAGGTCACGAACCAAATAATATATAAATATTATTTAAAAACGACTTGACCTTTTCGTTGGTTCCTGAAAAAAATATCGAGAATTTAAATCCTTTATTCAGTGATACGTACCGTATTCTCAATAAAGCGATGGACTAAGCATACTTTTAGGTACAAAAACGCTGTTGAAAAGTTGATGTCGAAAGTTGACAAATTCTCCAGTTACTGAGAGTATCCAGTCCGGAAACTAACACCGCGCTCAAAATAGGACTGGAATTAATGGCTTTAACTTATCAGTGTCTTAAATTTGGCTAAATACGTTTTAGGGAAAAGGAGGCCGTCGCTAACTCTTGAAATTGAGCTGTAAGATCAAAACGACTTGTTTTCGCTCAAATTATCTTACTAGCCAAAGAGTTTGCAATACATTTGTGTGTGTGTGTGAACACAAAAACACACACACACACACACACCTATAATATATTATAATATATATATATAATATATTAATTATATATATATATAATATATAATTTTATTAAA
>NW_023642308.1:0-9927 GCF_015228065.2 Penaeus monodon | reverse complement strand
ACCGCGACAAACAGTGTTGGCAAACAAGGGGCCCCGCTGTAGCAAATCATCGCAAAACCGCTCGGTGGATTAACGCCAAAGGGGGTTTTCTCCAAAAGTTTTGACCAAGCAGTGAAGAACACTCAGTACAAATGGCATACCAATCCCCGTTCTACGTAAAAGATGAAACCCTCCTGGATTGGGCAAAACGAGGACATTAGTGGAATAGGGCAAAAGGCGTAAACCCCGCAATATTAAAGGTTATTATTTTCCCGATCAGCTTTGACCCTGTTACAGACGAGGTGACACCCCTCCTAATGAATGAAACTGGTCCAAACCAATAACCCTAACAAGGTCTTCATATATGCTTTTAGTACAAACAAACAGACAAATACAAATCATATCGCCCCGAATTTCATATAATGAGGATGATAATATGATCATTCTTCTTTCAGAGGTAATGACGTGGTGGTGCACTCTCGTCTTGAGGTGTAACCAACCAAGAAAAGGAAATCCATTTTAACCCTTACTAAGATTGACAATGTTCGCATTACGTAAATATAAGACAAAAATATATGCATATGACACTATCCATTTCTCACTCCATATGCATATATAAAAAAAAATACTTGCAAAGACCATAATCAATATCTTTACAAATGCTTACAAATGCATAATATAACAAAGATGCAACTCTAATAAGAATATCTCAACAGAAATTTCTTAACTTCGCGGGAACGATTGATAAACTTGCGAACTCCTCTCTTCTTTTAACATGTTATACTAGTAGTTCTTACATCCCAAAGATCTTCATAATAAAAATACAATTCAGTGAAAAGGATCATGAAACTCTTGTACCCAACATGCCTTTAATATGACTTTCAAGAACACAAACACGCGTCCTAACAGGTGATAACACAAATAAGATAAAAATAACAGGCTTATATTTTTGTGTAAATGTAAATGCGATAACTACCACTACGCACGTTTGAAAATTGCAGGCTTATACAACAGGTTAATCATAATATAACAGGTGCAACCCTAATAAGAATAACAACAGAAATTTCTTAACTTCGCGGGACGATTGATAAGCTATCTTACATCCCAAAGGCATCTTTCTAATAAAAATACAATTCACTCAAAAGGATCATGAAACTCTTGTTGTACTCAATGTCTTTATTATGACTTTCACAAACACACATCCTAACAGGCGATAATACAAATAAAATAAAATAACAGGCTTAAATTTCTGTGTAAATGTAAATGCGATAACCACTATCTCATACTTGAAAATTTCAGGCTTATACAACAGTTTAATTACCTAACAGGTTGAAAAGTCACCCGGTTTTTATTCTATTTAGAGAGTATTAATAGGGTTTTCAACGCATCTGCGCGAGACCAAAGACGGGTTTCCCCCTCCTATTTCCGTCTGAACAGTTAATTATCTACCAACTAGGACCACCACCTGTCCCCACGTGCTGAACCAGTTATGTTTTGCTAATTAACCTCAAGGGGCAATGCGGTATATTTCCTAAATGTTCCCGCCTCAGCTCTCAATTTTGTACAATCTACAATGCAAACTAGGAAATATGTTCAGCTTTCCATATGTATAACTCTGTGCACGCCAATACAGTGCATTCTCTTCTGATATAAAAAAGACCAGGGTAAACATCGATTAGGGATCCTCTGTTTATGATGATATAAGAAAAAGATGAATTAGAACAGAAGGTGGACTAGCTTTTCAGTAATTTACTCCCCCTCCACAAAATTGTCTATAGTACCTCCCCACAAGTATATGTACGAAGACAGGAACTATGCAATGGTAACCACTAATGTTTTGTTACTATAGTTTCATTCATCTAGCAAATATTCTGTTTTGTCTCCTAACAAGACGGGAAAATATTGTAAAAAGACACAAATACCTTGCGACGGACAATAATCCAACTAAACTTTACTTCTCGATTCCTGCCATGGTCCTTTCTCACCCAGTCTACAAACATGCTATAAGAGACGGGGCTAGATAAGTTGCTATCTTTAAGTCGGACCTACGGGCGGGGAGGGGGATTGTAGTTTTCATTTAATCTAGCAAATATTTTTTTTTGTCTCCTACAAGAACGGAAAAATATTATAAAAGGACACAATAACCTTGCCAAATGGTATATTCAACCAAACTTTACTTCTCGATTTCCCCTGTCATTGCCTTTCTACAAATATGCAGCATCCGCGTCGGTGATGAGTGCGGCGCGTGCGGGAATATAGAGTCCCTCGTCTAGGCTGCGGTCAACATTACAGGGAGAAATATTCTCTTACGCGAGAAGACCGCCTGATACACGTAGGTAGTTTACATGCTGAATGATTATAATGTAACCGCCAAGTAAAGTTTTTGTTAACAAGGCTTGTTCTAGGAGTGCCATTGGCGTCGCACCATTTAGTGTTAAATGTACAGCATTCTCAGACGGTATGTTAACTTGGCTCGCTGGCAATGTATTTGGAGGATTGGGTATATTTGCATTCTTTAGATAACAAGGTTAGTATGGTGGGGCGTTTTAATGCAAAAATAAGCATATATTTATGTCGCAAAAACATTGGTAATGCATTAATTTGTCATTTAAGAATAAAATTACACTTTACATAAGAGAAGTTATTTGGTGAAATTACTACATGTAATGGTCTCGGATGACGGTTGGCTAGTAATATTATATTTAAGGCGCGTTCTATCAGAATGCTAATGCTCCTTTTCTCGACAGAGTGATCATGCCCGCAAGACATCCCAAGGCAAATCGTGGCTCTGGTTACGTCGTCGTATTTCTGTCTGCGAATGGAGTATAACATAAATAATTGGCGAGGTTAACGGCGATAATAAAAAAAAAAGATCGCAAACCTTGAATGAATGATGGAATTATAAATTCGACAATTATCGCGCCAGATGTTTGTATATGATGATTGTGTATTGCTCGCCGTGATACGAGTAATTATCTATTTTTATATTACTACTAATGAACGTACATATTAGCTGTTGTTATTGCGAATTTTATGTTTTCCCTTCGGTCAAGGAACGGCTCCAGCTTGATATGGCTATAAGCAGCCACACGCAATTCAAGTCATCCAATTCAATACATATCATATAGTGTTAGTGTGAAGTTTTTTATAGGCTCCAGTTATGATTATAGATCCCATTTTTTACGCATCTCGGCGTAAATACAGCATCAGCGGCTTGTGAGTCAGAGGGGAGTTAAAAAAGGGAGCAGATTAGGACGGATAGGGTGAGGCCTCGCCAACAAGATATGGCATGTTTGATATGGGAGATAAGAGGGTCTAGAGGCGTGAGCTAGGGCGGAAGGCGTAGTGGGTGTGTAAGAACGATAAGCTTAAGCGAAGATCAACAACGCGAGCGAGCCATTTCTAAAACTTTGTTAGGCTATCTAGAACATGGGGGTTTATGCTTGGTCAAATGATTGGGAAGGTGGGCGAGTTGAAAAAAAAAAAAAAACCCATTGTAGATATTCAATTAACTATGGGGCATTCTTCACGAAGGTATGGGCCGAGAAAATGTAGCTTCCATGGTTGTCGCTCTACTTGTTGGCGCCCTCTTCCTCATGTCTTAGACTTCGCACGTCCTATGTAATGTTTTAGTATGTCGGTGAAGTCATATCCTCTTGACTAAGCAGAGTATTCCCTGTATAACCTGTTCGTGGTCGTACCGTTATCTGGATATTGCCTGGAGCTATTGTCAGAGTTTATGAAATAATGAGGCATCTTTAGATAAATATAGACTTTTTGTTAATAGATGAATAGGCGAATGCTATAACATTTTAACACTGACTACATATATTTCTCCAAGTCTGAAAACTGGCTCAGTTCATATACATTTACTTCAATAGTTCACGCCTTGTATTTGAAAAAAAAGGGCTATTTTGCTTATCTAAGTTGTGAAAGAAGCTTTTCACTTTTTCCATCCCTAATTATGAGGTAAATCGATATTTTTTTCTGCTAAAGCGAATGGCTTTTTTACTGTCATTTAGAAAATATTGGCTTCGGTTGCGCTTTTTCCCCCTTTAGGACTGTGATTTTCACCCTGTTCTCTTATAAACTTACCTCCTCGACTGTATGTTGGCTCGTCATATACCGCTTTAGGCTAACTGCCGATGTAAAAACAATAATATCTAATGTATGACTACACAACAATAACACAAGAAGCACCTTATAGTATAACTCGGTTTAGAAAAGAAAATAGAAAAAAAAAAGCGCATCAGTTGGAAACTCACATGCTTGTCTGTCATGCTAAGATGCAGCTTTTGCATCGAGGTCGTCACTAATATTTGGGGACTCACAGGGTTAAGACATATCCTTGGTCAAATCTCTGCTTTAGGCGAATTTGTACTTTGTCATTGTCCAATACACGTACAATTTATAAAGCTTTTATAACATTGGTTATATTTTTTACTCTTTTTTTATATCTATAAATTTTTGGGGGTGATAAAGACGATAGTTGTTTAAATAGGGAAATAATCAGAGTGAAAGCGTCTTTGTTATACTAGTTGTTTTTGATTTTTGATAGTATAAAATAGTTTTAGGGCCTTATATGTTTTTCTGCTAACTTACTACAACTAGTGGACTATAGTGAATAAATGCATAGGCGAAAGGATGTTAATATATATCTTTTTTTTTGTTGGTATGACTTTGTATTAAGATATTGCAGAAAATATTAATAGAGATCGAGTGTCATAGTTTTATTCAGTGCCAACGTAAAAATAATATTTTCTTCTTTGTATTGTGGGAGTATTTGAGAAATATATGCTGTGTTCATTAAAAAAGCGGTGGGCTGAATGTCACGTTTTCCGTGCTCGATAAATTAAATCACCATATTCGGCGCGGCGGTGAGGTGATCGTCCTTAAAGATAAGCGGATACTCATCTATGCTCCATCTCTTGTCTGCATATTTTGTAGGAAAGGCAATGACATGGAAATACGAGGAAGTAAATTTTGGTGTTGAATTATATCCATTTGGGCAAGGTTATTTGTGTCCTTTTATTAATATTTTTCTGCCGTTCTTGTAGGGACAAAAAAAACATATTTGCTAGGATGTGAAATGAACCTTACAATCGCCGTAGTCGCGACTTAAAGATTTAGGCACCTTATTTCTAGCCGCGCGTCTTACTTATAGCATTGTTTGTTAGAATAGGTAGCGGAAAGTACTCTTATCGGCAGGGTAAATCTAGAGTAAGTTCGTATGTGGGATTTTTTCCGTAGGGCAAGGTTATTTGTGTCTTTTTAACAATATTTTTCGCGCGTTCTTGTAGGAGACAAAACTAGCATATTTGCTGAGATAATGAACTATTGTACCAACATTAGTGGTTAGCCCATTATCATTAGTTCCTTTTCTTCAGGGTATAAATACTTGTGGGGGATGGTAACTATAGTACATAGTTGTGGAGGGGGAGTATTATTACTGAATAAGCTTAGTCCACCTTCTGTTTGCTAATTCATCTTTTTCTTATATCATCATTAACAAGGATCCAATAATCAGTGTTTACCTGGTCTTTTACTATCCCTGAGAGTAATTGCACTGTATTAGGCGTGCACAGAGTTATACATATGGGATAGAGGCTGTAACATATTTCCTAGTTTGCATTGTGATTGTACTACAAATTGAGTAGTTGAGGCGGGACATTTTTAGGAAATATATAGCGTCATTGCCCCTTGAGGTTTAAGTAGGCAAACATAACTGGTTCTAGCGACGTGGGGACAGGTGGTGATCCTATTGGAGTTAGAATAGATTAACTGTTCATCATGGAAATAGGATGGGAAAACCGTCTTTGGTAATCCGCGGCAGTATGCGTTGAAAACCTATTAACACTCTACTAAATAGAATAGAAAACGGAACGTGACTTTTCAACCTGTTAGGTAATTAAATCTGTTGTAGTAAGCCTGTAATTTTCAAGGTATTGAGATAGTGGTTGTTTTTTTTATCGGTCCTTTACATTTGGTCTACAGAAAATTTATAGCTGTATTTTTATTTATTTGTATTGATCACCTGTATAGGGATGTGTGTTTGTAAGTCCTATAATAAGAGCATTGAGTACTAAACAAGAGTTTCATGAGCCTTTTTGAGTGAATTGTATTTTATTAAGAAAGATGCTCTTTGGGGATGTAAGTATAGCTTATCATCGTCCGCGAAGTATTAAGAAATTTGCCTGTTGTTATTCTTATTAGGAGTTGCACGCTGTTATATTATGATTAAGCTCATGTTGTTATTAAGCCTGGCAATTTTCAAACGTGCGTAGATGGTAGTTATCGCATTTACATTTACAAGCATAAAAATATAAGGCCTGTTATTTTTTATTTACTTATTTGTGTTAATCACTGTTATGGTGTGGAACGCGTGTTTGTGTTCTTGAAAGTCAAATATTAATAGGCTATGTTGGGTATGCAACAAGAGTTTCATGATGTCCTTTTCACTGAAGTGTATTTTTATTATGAAGATAACTTTGGTGATGTTAGTAAGCAGAGCTAGTATAAACATGTTATAGAGAAGGTAGAGGAGTTCGCTAAAGTTTGTCAATGCGTTCCCGCGCGTTACGAAATTTCTGGTTGAGATATTCTTATTTAGAGTTGCATCTTCTGTTTATTTATGCATTTGTAAAGCATTTGTAAGTTATATTGATTATGGATTCTTTGCTAAGTATTTTTTTTAAGAGAGAGGGTGAAAATATATGGTCTATATTGGAGTGAGAAATGGACAGTGGTTATAGTGCATATATTTTTGTCTTATATTTACGTAGCATGCGATACACTGTCATCTTAGTAGGTATAAGATGGATTTTCCTTTTCTCTTGTTTGGTTACACCGTTCAAGACGAGAGTGGCAAACCGTCACCAGTCATTACCTCTGAAATAGATAAGATATCTGATCATATATTCAGCCCTCGTATATAATGAAATTCGGGCGATATGATTTGATTTGTGTCTGTTTGTTTGTACTAAAGCATATATGAAGACCCTCTAATAAAGACATATTGATTAGCAGCAAGCGTATTTCATAAATCCTTTTGATTGCAATGATTTCTTAATATTGGGATGTTTGGGCGATTTAAACGTAACCGACGTGTCAAGACTTTTACATTATTGCTTCCGTAAAGCGGAATATAGGAAGAATGCGGGGTTGGGATGAGGCTCGTCTGTTCTGTCGGAGCTTTGCGTGTGTCGCAGGCTGTATGGAATTGTGAGGGGATTGTATGCTTCTTAAGATTAGTTCTTATTTTTATTATTGGCTTTGGAGTAGGATAGAGTACACTGCCTTTTAGGTGAGCGTTATTAGTCATCATTAGAGGGAGAGCATTTATGGATTTGATGAATTAGAAGTGGGTGGATCTACTCGTCTGTAGGCTGGATTAATTATCGATTGAGTTACAATTCAACATGTGTGAATATTGTGTGTGAGGGGGAGGAATGGGGTGAACTAGTACGTCATCGTCTATATTGTGCTATTTGTAGGAGAGGTTTGCGTCGTATTCCTCTATCCATTATACTGCTTCCTATCGGGGTATAGACGGAGGGAATGTGGTGCGGGCAGTAGGAACGGAAGGGCGGTTTCCCTGTTCTCGGACTTTGCGTATGGTCGCAGCTGGGTGGGCTGTTTGTTATGTTTGTGTGCTTCTTCTTCCTGCTTATTACAGATTTTTCTTATTACTTCGGAGAGGAAGGGAGCATGCCTTTAGGTGAGGCGGCGTTAGGCAATTCATTAGAGGGACTTTATGGATTATGGATGATATTAATGTTAGGGTGAGCACTCGTCTGTATTGCCAGGATTAATTTGCGATTCAGTACAGATCAACGATAGGTGCATATTGCGCAAAAGTGTTTATCTAATCGAAAAGTAAAATGGTATATATTGTGATGTGCGAATTTTTTAATCGCCTTTAGGCACGTTAATTGGTATTCTTATCTCTGGTTACAGTCGTGAGGTAGAAGGAGCTAGGCACATTATCCAGGTCATATAGGTCATAGTACACTGTGTGACTGCTATTTATTATTGCTTTTGAGTAGTTTCAGTCATTAGGATATGACGGTTTCCCTCGCTCTGTACAGATCATTCTCGATCTCGGTACATAGGTTTAAACATGTGAATTATTGGCGTTGTGATGGGAGGAGGTGCCACGGGTGAGTACACACAAAATCTGTAGCATCTTTCTGCTACGGGTAATGATTTCGGTTGACGAGATTGGTCATGCTTTCTGTTATGATGTACATAATTTTGACGAAAGGTGTGGGCGTGTTAGTCATCGATTAGCTACGGTCTGGTGGTTACTAACTTTCACTCTGCCGACCAGAGTTTTGTGATTACGTGGTGATCATTGATCTATTGTCAACCTCATTAGGAGGGGATACTCGTCTGTACATCACTGTTATGAGTATGTGATATTCGTGTATAGCGGATATTGATTTTAGTTAGCATCACATTCGCTGTCATCTTTCTGTATGTATGTCAGATACGGCATTTTTCAACGGGGGCGCTAAGTGTGCGCGTTATGCCATTCGTTAGCTACTGGTCTAGGTGGTTGCCCTTTCGTGTCATCTATCCTGCTTTTCACTCTCGACAAGTTGTGTGGTTAGCGCTGTGATCATTATCTTTATTGTCACGGGCGGGTCATACCCCTGCATTGAGGGTATGACTCGTACTGTAGTGGATTTATTCATTTGTCTTCACTTATTTCTCTTATGATGCGTTAGGCATCATTTAGCTATGTCTGAGTGGCTTGCCTGTCATTGTCCTTATCCTGCTTCAGCTCTCATAAGGTTGTGTGGTTGACGGCTGTGGATCATTAATCTATGTTCCCGGCGGTGCGCGCTAGCATTGAGGGGATTTAATCGTCTGTAGTGATATGCATTTGTTTTACATTATTTCTCTTTATGATGCGTCAGTAGCTAACATGAAAATGCATATGTGAAAGTTAGGTAATGATTTCTCGTGTATTGCATATGTGTGTGGGACGATTGGTTGCGGTTTGCGGTTTCGTCAAGGTCACTGATTACGTCACGGTCACTGATCTACTTTCACATTTATTTACGTACATGAAGGTGGACCGATTCTGTCCGCCTACATTATCCTGCTTTCACTCTCGATAAGGTTGTGTGGTTACGCTGTGATCATTAATCTATGTCACCTGTCACCTACATTGGAGGGGATACTCGTCTGTAGAACATCATTTGTTCATTATTTCTCTTATGTGCGTCATGTACGAACATAAAATGCACATGTGAAAGTAGGTTAATGATTTCCGGGTATTGATTATGTTGTTGTGGACATTGGTTGCGGTTTGCGGTTTGTGGTTTCGTCAAGGTCACTGATTACGTCACGGTCACTGACCTACTTTCACATTCATGTACGTGTGTGTGAGGGTGTTCGATTTTGTCCACCTACATTATCCTGCTTTCACTCTCGATAAGGTTGTGTGGTTACGCTGTGATCATTAATCTATGTCACCGGTCACCTGCATTGGAGGGGATACTCGTCTGTAGTATATCATTTGTTTCATTATTTCTCTTATGATGCGTCATGTACGAACATAAAATGCACATGTGAAAGTAGGTTAATGATTTCCGGGTATTGATTATGTTGTTGTGGACATTGGTTGCGGTTTGCGGTTTGTGGTTTCGTCAAGGTCACTGATTACGTCACGGTCACTGGCCTACTTTCACATTCATGTACGTACATGAATGTGCGCCGTTCTGTCCATATTACAACTACTTATATATTATATATATATATATATATATATATATATATATATAATTTATATATATTTATATATATATATTTATATATATATATATATATATATATATATGTGTGTGTGTGTGTGTGTTGTGTGTGTGGTGGTGTGTGTGTGATGTTGTAATATATATATATATATATAATATATATATATATATATATAATATATTTTAT
>NW_023642307.1:0-7500 GCF_015228065.2 Penaeus monodon | reverse complement strand
TTCTTCATCAAAGCCGCTTTTCTGCGGTCTCTTCCTCCTCCTCTTTGTTCCTGCTCTTGGAACGAACTTCAGCTCCCTCCCTCGGCCCCTTCCCCTCCTCCTCTTCCCCTGTCACTCTTTCCTCTCCCTCCTTCCCGTGTCCTCCTTCTCCTTCTCCTCTTCCCCTGTCATCTTTCCTCCCTCCTTCCCTTGTCCTCCTTCCTTCCTCCCTTCCTTTTTCTCCGCCCCCTTCCCTATTACCCTTCCTCTCCCCTCCTCCCCCTCTGTCCTTCCTCCCCTTCCCCTCCTTCTCTCCGCCCTCCCCTTTACCCCTCCTCTCCCTCCCTCTCTGTCCTTTCCTCCTCCTCTCTCCGCCCCTCCTATTAACCCTTCTCCCCCCCCTCTTGTCTTCCTCCTCTTCCTCCTCCTCTCTTTTCCGCCTCCCCTATCAGCCTTCCCTTTCCTCCGATTCTTTGTTACTTGTCCTCCTCCTTCCACCGTCTTCCCCTTCTCGGTCTCTCTTTCCTCTCTTTGCTCCCGGAAGGAAACTTCAGCTTCTCTCTCAGCTCTCTCCCCCTCCGCCTCCCCTTTTGCATTCTCCTATTTTCCCTCTTTTCCTTCCCCTTCCCTCCTTTCTGCAGTCCGTCCTCTTCCCCTTTTTAACCCCTCCCCCTCCCTCACCGGGCGAAAAGCTTTTCCAAATTTTTTTCTGGGGGTCTGTCTTATCTTCCCTTTTTATTTGTTCTTTTTTTCCTTCAATGTTCCTTCTATCTGTTAAAACCACTTCCGTTTCTTTCCTCACTTTTTTCCCTCTTTTCTTTCCTTTCCTTTTTTGTTTTTTTTTCCACTTTCCTTTCCCTCTACAGGCGAACGCTCTATCATTTCTTTCCTTTTTCCACTTTTTTCCTTATATTCTTTATTTTTTCCTTTCCTATTCCCTCCCTCAGTTCAGAGCTCTCCCGTTTGCTTTCCTTTTTCTATTTCCTTTTCTTTTTTTTCTTTGCCGTAAATTTTCTTTCACTCCTCCTTCCGTTTCTTCTCTCTCTCAAAAAAAAACCCCCCCTTTTCCTTTTCCTTTTTATTTTATTTTATTCTTTCTCTCTTTCTTTCCTATTCTTTCTTCCCTCGGAAAGAGCTCTCCCATCTCTTCCCTTTTTCTTTTGCCTTCCTTTCCTTTCCTTTTTTTTCGTTTTCCCCTTTTTCCTTCATTTTTTGCTAATAGAAGCGGAAACGTCAGGAAACAAAGGCTTATCTTGTTCATATTTTCGGTTTCTTTAGGCGTTGTCTCTCTCTCGCTCTCTCCGTTTATTTTTCCCTTATTTTTTATTACTTTTGTTTTTTTGTTATCCAATTTTCCACTAATTCCTCCTGAAATTTTACTTTCCTTTCTTTCCCTATTATGTTATTTGCTTTTAATAGATTTTTTCTTTTTCTTTTTTGCACATTCGCAATTTTTTTATCAATTAACTTGTTTACTGATTTATTTTTTTATGCCTTTTTTTCAAATTTCATACTGGTTTATTGTAATCAACTACATATTTACTTTTACGTTAAAGAATTCAAAATCTATTTACCTGCTTAAACTTACCTGTTTACTGTTCCTCGTGCCCTTATCACTTCCCTCACCTTTTTTACGAGCTGTAAACTTAATTTTTTCATGTCTTACCAATCGATCTTCTATTTCTATTCAATTTTCGTCTATTTCTTTCGTTTTTCTACATTTTCTATTCTCTGTGGAAGAATGATTGGCAGGCGTGGATAGGAGGGAAGTGGAGAATATCTATGAGCTGTATCCATTTTTTACTTTGTCGGAATTTAGCGAGTAACGATATCTAAAATGTTATCTAGAAAGGGAATTGTAAATGCAAAGATGAGTCGGAATTTCTTACTGTGAAACATAAAGAAAAGGACAATATTGTTAAAGATAGCCCAAAATCTGAATGATATAATGAAAAAGTTACAGCTGGTATTGATAGCATTACTATTACTATCATTATTCTCACTGTTTGCAATAATAAAGACAATTCTTCATCTAATCATTTTTATCATCATCATTATTCATAATTATCATCCTCATCACAATCATCATCATTTTGTCATCAATTTTTTATCAAATTTCCATCATTATTCTCATCTTCAATATCATCTTTATCAGTATTATGGATATTATTAGTCCATTTAATGATCATTATGGTAATTTATTATCATTATTCTCACTTACCAATTCTCATTGACATTATTATTGTCATTATTATTGCTAATGTTATTAATATTATTATTGTTGCTGTTTTTATCATCATCATTATCATCATTCTCCTCATCCTTATCGTTTATCCTTATTATTATCAATGTTAAATGTTTATCCTTAATTTTATCCACCCTTTTTAATTATGAAAATATTTTCAATGTTATTATTAATTCATTATTTTTGTCATCATTACCATTATTCAATATCACAACATCATTACCATTAATACCATTATTATTATTATCATTCATTATCATCGGGTATTATTATTTTATTAAATGTTGTTGTTGGGTTTTTGTTATTATAATTTTTTTTATATATTTTTTATCAACACATATTATTTTTTTTATTTTTTTTTATGCTGTATAATGTCAGAAAGTGTTTTTTTTTTTTTTTTTTTTGTTGTTGTTATCTTTAAAATTTTTAATGCTTTAATCCTTATAATTGTCATTATTTAGTTATCATAAGGGGAAAAAATTATTTTTTATATTATTTTCTATTATTTTAACAATATTTTTTATCCCCCCATTTTTAAACTTCTTATCATTATTATTTTTATTTTTTATTATTATTATTACATTATTATTATTATCATTATTTTTCATTAATCTTATTAAATTTCTATTACATTATCATTTACATTAAATATCTCATTATCTCGCATCATTTTACTATTTTATATATCAATTTAAACTTTAATTTCCCCTTTTCATTACATAAACATTATCATCATCATCACTTATCATTAATTTGTAATCATTGGTTTTTTATAACCATTATTTCTATTCTAAATAATAATATTGTTATTTTTTTTATTTTATTTTTATCATCATCATCATTTATCACATTATCATTATATAAAAATATTAATAAAAAAAAATAAATAATAATAATAATAATAAAAGCAAAATATTTATGTTATTGTTATTATTTATTATTTTTTATTATTTTTTCATATTATTATTTAAAAATTTTGTTGTTTTTGTTGTTTTTGTTTGTTGTTATTTTAGAGTATTTTTCATTTTTTCATTAATTATTATCTTGTCATTACCAACCTTCTTCCTCAATTCTTTACATTTTGATCATTTCTTCTTTTTTTATCTTCCTTTTTGTTTTCGGGTTTCTTCTTTTTATCATTATCATTAGTATCTTTATTGTTCCTTCCCTTATAAAAAGATATATTATTTTTTCTGAAATTTTTTTAATAATAATAAATGATATGATGTAATAAAAATGATAATAATAAAATTTAAAAATAAATAATAATAATAAAATAATAATAATAACAATAATAATAATAAAAAAGAAAGATAAAATATAAAAAATAAAAAAATAATAATAATATAATATAATGACAATTATAATAAAATAAAAAAAGGAACGTAATAATGGTTTAAAATAATCAAAGAAAAAAAAAATAATAATAACAAGAATGAAAATAAAAATAAAGTAAGATAGGGTAATAATAAAGGTAGTAACAATAATGTAATGATGATGAAATGATAATAATGATACAAAAATAACAACAATAATAATAATAATGAAAAAAGAAAAAAAATTATAATAATAAAAAACAAAAAATTAATAATAAAAAATAATAATAATTTAAAAATAATAATAAAAATAATAAAAAAAAAGAAGAAAAAAAAAAAAAAAAAAAAAAACAAACAACAACAAAACAACAAACAAAAAAAAAAAAACAAAAAAAAAAAAAAAACAACCCATAAAAATAAGAATAAAATAAAATAAAAACAATAAATAAAAGAAAAATGAAATAACACAAAAAATAAAAGTAATTGAATTGAATATCAACAATAATATAAAAAAAAAAATTTAAAATTTTTATAGAAAGATGTTTCCCTGGGTTCCGTGTAAATAGTATACCCTCATTTCCCTTTTTCTTCGTGGTGGGGAACTGGGCGTTCTATCCGGCTTTGTTTTTTTGCGTGTCCTATTAAATGTGGGATCCGCTGGGAGACCTCCTGGTGGCTTCCAGTTTTCCCGTCTTACATAATTTTCCCTTTAAAAAAGGGGGAGGGGGGACGAGGATCGTGGGTTGTTCTCTTTTTGGGAATTTTTATGGTTTGAGGACGACTGTTTTTGGGTTTCAGAGCTTTGATTTTTGGGGAAGGGGGGTAGGGATGGCGTTGGGGTCGATGGTTATTTTTTATGTTTTGTTGCCAGAGAGAGGAGAGAGGGGAGGGAGAGAGAAGAGAGAGAGGGAGAGAGAGAGAGAGAGAGAGAGGGAGAGGGGGAGAGGGAGAGGGGAGAGAGAGGGAGGGGGAGAGAGAGAGGGGAAGAGGGAGGGAGGGAGGAGAGAGGGGAGGGGAAAAAGAGAAAAGGGGGAAAGGGGGGAGAGGGAGGAGAAGGGGGAGACAGGGAAAGGCAAAGAAGAAAAAAGAAAAAGAACAGAAAAGAGAGAAGGGAAAGGGGGGGAAAGGGGGGGGGGGTTTTTTGGGGAAAGGAAGAGAGAGGGAGAGGAGAAAGAGGGAGGAGGAGAAAATTTAGAGGGGGAGAGAGAGAAAGAGGGAAGGAGAGAGAGGACGAAGACAGAGAGAGAAGCCAGAGAAGGGGAAGAAAAGAACGGACAGGGGCGAGAGGAAGCGGGGAGAGGGCCGGAAAGGAGGGCCCGGAAAAAGGCCGAAGGAAAAAGGGAAAAAAAGGGAAGGGGGTAGTGGGGAAAAAGAGAGGGAAAAAAAAAAGGGGGGGGAAAAGAAAAGGAATTTAAAAAAAAAATAAAAAAAAAAAAAAAAAAAAAAAAAAAAAAAAAACAAAAAGGGGAAAAAAAAAGGGGGGGGGGGGGGGTTTAAAAAAAAAAATTAAAAAATTTAAAAAAAAAAAAAGGGGGGGAAAAAGAAAAGGAAAAAAAAAAAGAAAAGGGAAAGAAAGGGAAAAAAAAAAAAAGGGGAAAAACAAAAGGGGAAAAAAAAAAAAAAAAAAAAGGAAAAGGGAAAGGGGGGAGAGGGGGAAAGAAAAAAAAAAAAACAAAAAAAAAAAAAAAAAAAAAAAAAAAAGAAGGGAAAAAAAAAAAAATTTTGGGTTTTAAAAAAAAGAGGAGTGGGAAATAAAAAAAAAAAAAAAAAGGGAAAAAAAAAAGGAAAAAAAAAAAAAAAGGGAAGAAAAAAGGGGGGGAAAGGGGAAAAAGGGGGGGGGGGGGGGGGGGCAGGGAAAAGAAAAAAAAGGGGAAAAAGGGGGGCCCCCCCCGGGGGGGGAAAAAAAAAATTTGAAGGGGGGGAGGGAAAAATTTTTTTGGGGGCCCGGGGGGGGGGGAAAAGGGGGGAAGGGAAGGGGGGAAAGGGGAAGGGGGGGGAAAAAGAAGGGGGAAAGGGGGGAAAGGAGAAAAAAGGGGGAAAAAAAAAAAAAAAAAAGGAAAAAAAAGAAGGAGAGAAAAAAGAAAAAAAAGAAGAGAAGGGAAGAGAAGAACAAGACAGACAGAAGAAGAAGAAACAGACAGACAGAGAGACAGGTGTACATATGGCGTGTGGGATCGATGCTTATTTTGTGGTGATTTTAGTTGCCAAGAGAGAGGGAAAAGGGGGGAAGAAAATTTGAGAGAGAGAGAGAAAAGGGGAAAAAGGAAGAGAAAAACAAGACAGAAAGAGACCAGACAGAGACAGAGACAGAGACAAGACAAGACAAGCAAGACAACAGAACAGAACAAGACAGAGACAGAACAGAGAAAACAGGGACAGGAAGGGGACAGGACAGAACAAAAAAGAAAACAGACAAAAGTAGAGAAAAAGTCACAGAAGTATTTAAATGCCCCTTTGTTTATGCGAGTCCTCCATTTTGTGCTTTCCCAATGCTCTTTGTCTCTGCAAGGAAGTCTTTATGCGTAAAAAACACTAGGTCTGAACGGGGTGCCATGTTTTGTGTCTTAGTTACATTAATCATGAGGGGGTTAATTACATAACAAAAAGTTTGGATGCATATGTGTTAATTGAATTAAATTTGGGAAAATAAATAAAATTATAAATATAAAAATATAATAAAATAGAAATAAAATATCAAGAATGTAATAGTTAAGAAAGGAGAGTTAATATAAAAAATTAATATAATACAAATATTATATATAGTTATAATATATTTAAAATATATTAGAATATTTTATATTATATTAATATATATATATAATAAATATACCACAAAACAAACAACAAAAACCCAAACAAAAACCCCCAAAACACAAGAAAAACAAAATAAATATTTATATAATAATAATAAGATGATAATAAATTATAAATTAATTAATATTAATAAAATATTATAAAACATAAAATTTTTTTTTTGGTTTTTTTTTTTTTTTTAGTTTTTGTTTTTTTTTTAAATATATATATTAATATATATATATATAATATTATAAAATAAACTATAATATAGTTAAAATATTAATATATAATATATATTATATTAAATTAATTTTATATATTATATAATATATAAAATAACTTTATACATATATATATATATTTTTAAATATAAATATATATATATATAAAATATATTTATTTTATATATATAATATATAAAATATTTTAATATATATATATAAAACACATATATAAAATACTACATACACACAAAGCAATCCACATTTTTGTGATTATGTAATTACATCTCAGGGTTTAATGTAAACTAAACACAACACATGGAAAGCCCGTGTCAGACCTAGTGTGAAATTACCCCCATAAGACTTTCTTGCAGAGACAAAGAAGCATGTTGTAAAAGCCAAAAGGGAAAGATCGCAATAAACAAAGGGGGATTTAAAAACTTCTGTGACCTTTTCTCTACCTTTTGTTGTTTTTCTTGTTGTCTGTCTGTCTCTGTTGCCCTGTTGTCTGTCTCTGTCTCTGTCGTCTCTGTCTGTCTGTCTTGTCCTGTCTTCTCTGCCCTTTCTGTCTCTTCTCTTTTTGCTCTCTTTCTTTTCTCTGCTCTTCTCGCTCTTTTCTCTCTCTCTCTCTCTCAATTTCCTCCTCCTCTCTTCTGAAAACTAAATAACCACAAATAAGCACGATCCACACGCCAAATGTACACCTGTCTCTCTGTCTGCTGTCTGTCTCTTGTCTGTCTGTTTTCTCTCTTCTCTCTCTCTCTCTCTCTTTTCTCTCTCTGTCTGCCTCTCTCTCTCCTCTCTCTCTCTTCGCTACTCTCTCCCTCTCTCTCTCTCTCTCTCTGGCAACTAAATCATCACAAAATAACCATCGATCCCAGGCCATACCTCCCCTTATCAATTCCAAAAAATGTTTCAAAAATAAAAAAAAGGAAAAAAAAAT
>NW_023642306.1:0-9930 GCF_015228065.2 Penaeus monodon | reverse complement strand
CCCCTTTTTCACTCACCATTTTCCTTTGCCAGCTTAGACAATAATCACTAACTCAACCACCCTTCCCTAACATTAACTATAGTGCTACATGACCTTAGATGTCTAGCACATTATCTTGCTTTTAACCATTAACCATTCTGCTGTTCATTTTCTTATTCAACACCTTTGCATATATATATATATGCTCACACTGCTCTACCTTAGTACCCCCCCCCCCCTTGCAAACCGTCATTACCTAGTTGTCATAGCCTTCACTAACCCTAAGATGACAAAACACCGCCTGATTCTTATTCCGCAATTAATTTAATTTAACTAATTTAACCATTACTACCACTTTGTTATCACCCACATCACTCATCACTCGACCACCTCGCCTCCACCAGTGCTCTTCTTTTGCATCTATCTAGCTCAATTCCCCTGTTTCTCTTAACAATAACGTAAAAATAAAGTAAAAAAAAGATAAAATACCTAAATAATCCCAAACATTGTTCTCTCGTTTTTATGCTATAATCTGTGTTCAGTACTTGTTAATTAAATAATATATAGTTTGCGTTCAGTAGTTGTTACATAAAGCAGTAAAAACAAAACAAAAAGACTAAAACTTCATAAAACAAAAAAATACTGCTACGCCAGTGGGTCTTTGTCTCTGTGCGAAACATGTGTTAACATGAAAAGGATGACCTGGGCATGTGTTAACATCAAGGAACCTGGGCAAACATGATGCAACTAGCTGCGAGCGGAGGACCGGAGGAACAAGCTAAGGGAGAGGCAGTTGGGTGTTGCTCCTGTGAAGACCTCGTGTGTGCCCTTGTGACCCGATATAAAATTTGTGTTGCCCTGTTATAAGCTGTATCGTGCAGTGTGACATGCTGGTTTCCCCCTGTATTGTGCCTATAGAAAAGTGTACGGGTTAAATAACTTGTGTAAATAAAGGAAAGACTGTCATTCTGTGTTTATTTCGTGCCCTGCCTCGCCTCGTGGTATTTCCCCTCTTGGTGTTCTGGGACGCTGTGGTGCTCGGTGCCTCTTGGAGCTGTTCAGTGTTCACGACCCTGTGGATAACACGCCGTCTGCCTAGCCTGCCTTGTGTTGGTGGCAGAGAGACGGGGTGGCCGCCGTAACAATATTTTGTTCCAAAATCACAGCAGCAGTGGCAATCCATTTCAAGACTTGTCTTCTTCTTTTAACGGTAGGTTCATGTTGAGCCGCCGTGGTCACAGCAATGATACTTAGTTTTTTATGTTGTGATGCTCTTGGAGTGAGTACGTGGTAGGGTCCCCAGTTCCTTTCCACGGAGAGTGCCGGTGTTACCTTTTTAGGTGATCATTCTCTCTATTTATCCGGGCTTGGGACCAGCACTGACTTGGGCTGGCTTGGCCACCCAGTGGCTAGGTAGGCAATCGAGGTGAAGTTCCTTGCCCAAAGGAACAACGCGCCGGCCGGTGACTCGAACCCTCGAACTCAGATTGCCGACGTGACAGTCTTGAGTCTAGACACGACAAAACAAAACAAAAACAAGTCATGCAAGGGTTTTCGCCCCTCCTTTCAATCTCCCACTTCAATTTTCACAGCTTCACCTTCTCCTCCCTCCACTCTTCCATTGCATCCCCCTCCTTTTCCTGTTATTTATTGTATTGTATTTGATTAGAGCTTATTCGGTTGTCAGGTTTCTTTGTTTAATCATTTAGTTCATAATTAATATGCTTGCATGATCACAAAGTTCATTGATTTACTTAGATTTTCATTATAATAGTAACCCAAGCAAGAAGTATTCAAAGAAAAACTAAGCCAATTTTGTTAATAGAAAATGGTAATTTACTGGAGAAACTTGTGTTTTATGCTTCAACACCCCAATAACAACGATTGTGAAAGTGGAGGTCATAAAAGAAGATACAATAGTTAGTGCGAAAATTTAAATCTGTGTAAAGCAAAATCACTTACAATAGGAGAAACATAAATTATCTTTCTTAAATTCAGAATGACCGTACTGTACCACTCATCAGTAGGATATTCCCTAATTCTGTAATGAGAATGCAACCCAAATTTATTTATATACAAATAGATTTGTTTTTGTTTTTTTATTAAATACAATGCGTTACCTCCCCCCACCCCACCCCCCACATACACACACACAATGAGAAATAGGGAAAAGGTGAAGGAAAGAGGAGGCAGAGTTAGTCTGGCAGTGAAACATTCGAATAATGGTAAAGAATACAAATATTGAGGAGGAAACCAGTCCTTCGATAAACATAATTACAAAACGATTTACGATTACAAACGATTTTAACGGCGCTAGTAATTGGCAACATTGCAAAGGCGGTGAGCGGAGAGCCAGAAAAGATATGATAAAAGAAAATATTTATCGAGTCATGACGCAAAGTTGGTTACGCGTCCATGTTTCTCTCACTCTCACTCTGTGGTGTGTGTGTGTGTGTGTGTGTGTGTGTGTGTGTGTGTGTGTGTGTGTGTGTGTGTGTGTGTGTGTGTGTGTGTGTGTGTGTGTGTGTGTGTGTGTGTGTGTGTGTGTGTGTGTGTGAGTGTGAGTGTGAGAGAGAGAGAGAGAGAGATTCAACCGTGCTTTGGAGTAAAATGTAAGAACGGAGAATGAGAATCGTTGAATTGGTCAACTGATTTATGTCCGTCTTAGCATCCAAATGACATCATTAACGCCATTACCAGTCTGAAAATATAAATTCTGTGTGGGACCGTGCACTGTCGAAATGCTTCGATCACGATAAGCTTAAATTCGAGATAACTATACATGACCGTATGTGAAAGGAATTGCTTTATTTTACTAGAATAGGTGAATCTCTCTGACATGTTTTAAAAATTCATACAACAATTATTAGAGTTCATCCCAGGAGTTCACTAAACTCAAACTCAACATAAGAGGAACCGAGGCAGTGCGTTGGCTTGCCTAGAAGACTGTTTATTCATCGCTTCCACGCCACCTGCTGACAAGTTGAACAACCGCAGTGGTAAACACGAAGGGATCGGCAGGTGTGACCATAAGCTGAAGTGGAGGTCATATCACACGCAGTAACGTCGTAATAGGTAAGATTTCCTTGTTGTGGTACCCTTCTTTCAAGAGGAGGAGAGTGGTGTGCTGAATGCTGTTGTGTTCTCTACAATGACTCGTGGCTACGTTCTTGGGACAGACCCCAGCCCTTCTCCCTTGCCTGGTATTTCGTGGGATCGTGGGACATAAACAGAAAAAACGGTTATGATTGATTTGTCGAAAGCTCGTGTGCTGGTTCTTCCTCTGTTAGGAAGGTCTGAACTACACTATCATAAGTATCCCTGTATTCCATCTAGCGAATGCATCAGATGTGAGCGACGCCATTTAATTTTCTACGCACAAAATAGAAAACACAGCACATTCAAGTGAGAGGTGTAACTCCTTTCCTGTCTGTCGCCCTTCGGATGGACATCACTCATACCCCAACTCATCATAGTACGTCTTTCAACCTCCTCTGCTGTTGTTTAGAAATGAAGTAGACCAAACAGCCTCCGACTGGCCAGCAATGTCCGGGTTGGAAGTTACGGTGTGTGGGGCGACTGCGTCTTCCCGCAGCATTGCCATCTTTTGTTAAGGGTTTCTTTGTTCTGCTGTTTGCCAACTCGCTCACACGTGTTACGTGCAAGGGCAGCGACATTCCTCCATTCTGCATCCATTTTTTTTTTCTTCTCTTCTTCTTTTGCGAAACCTTTGGACCAACTGAGGGATTCTCGGTTATTAAAAACGATAAACCTGAAAAGCCAGGTGTAGAGATAAAATTGCTAGTCATCGCATGGAATCATTAGTATATGGACACACGTACGCACCCATAACACAACCTCACACTCAGAGACACTCATACTCACTCCTAGTAACATCAAAAGAGGAAATTGTGTATTTATAAAAGTACGAAAACCTAACTGCAGTGTTTTCAATTATATGGAGCAAACTCACCTCTTACTCATTAGCATGACTCCGGTATTTATCAGTGGCACACTTGGCATTCATTTCGGGACGTAGACTAATTCTGAGATTAGAGAAAGAAACAGTAAACATTGGTAAACATCCACTTTCTGAATTCCAACATGTTAATGTAAATGGTTCGGAATTTCGTAAATGACAGATACTCTAAAATATCTAACCAATGATACATTAGCGAACTCTTTAGGGACTGCCATCGTTGGATCATACTTTGGTTTGTATTGTGACTGTGACCCCACCGTGTCCGCCTTTTACAACGACTGATTTATCATTGGATTGTAGCAGGAACACTCGAATCTTATTCATAAGTCATCATATATAAATATCTTGTTAATGATAATCTTGGAATAACGTAAAATTGTTTACACGCACACATACAGAGAGAGAGAGAGAGAGCGGAAGGAAAAAGGAGAAAAGATGTATGGATATAGAGAGACTGACCATATCCTATTCAAAATGAAGGGGGAGAAAGAGAGAGGATTAGATACATAGCAAGAGAAACATTCATTTCATGGAACCTTAACACATAAAGTAAATGCACGTTGTACGCCACTGTTATGTTGTCTGTGAAAGTCGAATTTATTACCTGCTGGGATTGTCTAAACATTAGAAGGCTGTCTTCGCTTCCGTTCTTGTGTCGTATTCGCTGGGTTGTGAACTGTAAGCATAATCATAATACATTTTATTAAAATTTCGAATGTCCAGAATTGAATATTACTTTTGGATCACCGTTCCATGTAATCCATCGATTGGCACAAGTGGTATTCATACATATATTCATACAGACAGACAACGAGGAGAGAGCCAGACAAAGAGGAAAGAGAGGAGACGGCAGACAGACATAAAATTCCAGTCTATACGGATATAAAAAATAAATGGAAATGGTGACCTTCAAACTCCCCTTGTGGTTGTGATAATGAATAATCAGAAGTGTGAACCAAGGATGTAGATTTTTCTATCTTTCTTTCTTTTTCTTTCTAGTGTAAGTTTCTAATACTGATTTACCCTCGATAGTAAAGTACGAGTGCTAATATAGACAATTATTTTAATTGAGTACGTATCCTCACCAACTCATCATGTGCCTTGCGAGTAAAATTAAGCACATGCTAATGATGACCCATACAACACCTTTTAAAGCATGTGACCTTATCGCATATGTTAACAATATACAGGATATCTGACAAGAGTCGACACTTTCACAAACTCATTTACATTCTGATTTTAGACACCTTTTATTTTCATCACGTGGGACAGAATCGTCCTTTTATATATGGATGTCATACTAATAAAGCGACAACATTCCTCTCCTTTTTATGGGGATGTTACCACAAGGATTTTTTTTCTCATTTCCTTCTTTCTTTCTATAGTCAGAGACCTCACTGCCATCGGTTACTTACGTGTGATGTACAAGTCCTGAAAATCTCATTTTGATCAACTTTTCTCTCTCTCTCTCTCTCTCTCTCTCTCTCTCTCTCTCTCTCTCTCTCTCTCTCTCTCTCTCTCTCTCTCTCTCTCTCTCTCTCTCCTTCTTCTTCTTCTTCTTCTTCTTCTTCTTCTTCTTCTTCTTCTTCTTCTTCTTCTTCTTCTTCTTCATGTAATACTTGTGAGTGTATATGTGCAACCTGATATATATGTATGTATATATACATACACGTGTGTGTGTGTGTGTGTGTGTGCTTGCACAAGCATTATAGATTGATAGATATGAGTATATATAATGTATGTGTGTGTGTGTGGTGTTGTGTGTTATATACGTATATGTATATATGAGTGCATATATATATATATATATTATATATATTTAATATATATATAATTTATTTTTATTATATATATAATATATATATAATTTATTTATTTATTTATTTATTATGTATTTATTATATATATATATACATATAAGCCCACGTCAGTGCTGGTCCAAGCCGGATAAAATAGAGAGAATAAATACCTAAAGGTAACATCGGCACTCTCCGTGGAAAGGAACTGGGGACCCTACCACGTACTCGCTCCAAGAGCATCACATGAAAATACAATTAAGTATTATGCTGTGACCACGGCGGCTCAGACATGAACCTACCGTTAAAAGAAGAAAGAAGAATATACATATATATATATATATATATATATATATAATATATATATATATATATATATATATATATATATATATATTATATTATATATCAGTATGTATATAGACATTAATCATAAAAACACGAGACTCCAAACAGCAACTGCTCTTCCTCGGATTTCCTTACACTGGCTACTATGAAAATACCCAAATATTTATTTCATTGTTTATTCATTTATATATTATTTATATTCTGTTTCACTTCCTATTGAATGATCAGTTGCAGGGTTGCATTACAATTGAGGTTAATCGTCTCTGAATGATGAGTTTTAAGAATAACCAATAAAGCGCGTTCGACACTTTAATGTGAGAAGTGTAAGTGTAACTCCTTTCCTGCCTGTCGCCCCTCGGATGACATCACTCCTATACCCCAACTCTTCTAGTACGTCTTTCAACCTCCTGCTGTTGTTAGAAATGGGCAGACCAAACAGCCTCCGGCTGGCGATGCAGCAGTGTGTTATGATCACCGCTGTCAAGATGACCAGAGGTGATCATTTCTGATACTTCAAAAGGGAATATGATGTTGATTAATATAAAAGAAAAAAAAACCTTAGTGATAATAGGGAACACTGAAAAAGGGCAAAGACACTTTTAAACATCTAATTGCTATAGGAATATTATGAATGCTGTCTTTTTTTTGAAAAAACAGTGTTTACACGAATATTACATTGTTTTCACTATTACCAAAAACATTAAGTCATTATAACAGTCATCGAGGAAAAAAATCACTATGAAGTAATAATTGACACTGTGATGACCGGGACCATCAAATTTCGCCCAGTTGTCACATAATATATATAATAAACGCAAATTCTCGCAATCGCTACAAACTTATTCTTGTTGAAGGTGATGGTATTCGACTCCCAACTGTATGAAACAATTTATTATCGGGTAAAAACTCCAAGACTGTGATACAATAATATGAGCATAATAATATGATAACAATAATTATTATGGTAGTTATAATCGTAATAACGATAATGATAAAAAATAATAATAATAAGGAATGGTGATGATGACAATAATAATGAAATTAATATCAATGAAAATGTTAATAAAAAAAAACAACAGCATGTTAACACTAACAACAATGGTAATGGTGGAATAATGTCAGTCATAATAATCAAATAATTTAGGGGCAATTAAAAAAATACTAATCATAAAAAATAACATCAGGGATGCCAGCGAGATCTCATACCAATTTCCAAGACGAAAGAGTTTGCATGAATTTCGTCGATGAAGATTGAATGTGATATTTTAGTTGTCTGACAGTGCGTTCATAATACTGCATGTGAGAGTATGTGTACATGGGACCCCCCATTAACCCTGTTGCCTATGGACTTGCATCTTAAAATTTTTGCAGCGATGTAATTTTTTTCAGCCAGGGGGAAAATCGCCCGGTTTTAAGTTCGAAATTGAGTGCATTTTCTCTTCTTTTTCTTTTCTTCTTTTTCTTCTTGCTTATGCTTAGCGACATTCATTTCCCTATTTACTTTTTCAGCGTATTTATTTTTGTTTCTTTTTTACCCGTATTTTGTGTGTGGTGCAGCGGCAGCGATTCGCCCAGCAATTTTGCGCCTGCGTTCAAATCCCTCGCCGCCAGTGGAGGAAACCCCCGGCCTTTCCCTTGCACACGGGGGTATTTAGAATAAAATGAAACAGACAGATGTTACCCCAAAGAAAAACCCATTGTAATAGGAAGAAATAGTTTATTTTTTTATAATTTATTAATTATTACTAGAGGGGGAAATCTCAGAGCGCCTTGGCAGAAAAGCCCCGGGGACGAACCGGGATGACGAGACAACAGCCGCCTTAAACATCGATGTTATTTTTTTTTTTTTTTTGATTCTTAATGATACTTATATATTTTTTATTTCTTATATATTTTTATTTTTTAATTCACAGTTTTTTTTTTTTCCTTTTTCTGGGATAATTTTCCAAAATCCCGTTTCCCCCTTTTTTCCCACACTAAACTACTTTCCTATATTCGAAAAGATACTTAATCTCTTAATCATTTTCTTTTCCCAAGATTAAAAAAACTTTTTCCCTTTCTTACCGACTACCTAACTCTTTATATTCCATTTCATTAAACATGAATCGTCATGGTACTTGCTTCAGGACGAGAAAAAGATGTTATTGTGGGTCGCAATGTGCAGATCATCACAGGATTAAAATTATTTAGGATGACAAGTCTTGGAGGTTATAGCAATGACGAATGGCGTAGGTTGAAGCAGAGGGCGAGATGAAGATGATGATAATTATCATATTATTATTATTGTTATTATTATTATTATTATTATTATTATTGATGTTATTATCATATCAGTTATTATCATTGTTGTTATTATTACTTTTATCGCTATTATTATTATTATTATTATTGTTATTATTATTATTATTATTATTATTATTATTATTATTATTATTATATTACTGTCATTCATCATCATCATTATCATCATCATCATCATTCATTATAATTATCATTACCATTATTACCATCATCATATTATTATTATCATCATTATCATTGTTATTGTCATTACCATTATCATCACCCATTATTATTACCATTATTGTTATCACAATTTTCACAATATCACATTTGCTTTTTGTCTCAGAAATGGTATTAGGTCCCATTTGGTTTTCGTCAGAAGAGCGTAACACATCTAGTAATTTTAGGTACTGTATTTTCTTTCGTCAAGCGTTATCCAGTATTTTATGTAATATCCCTGCTGCCCCAAGTAAATAGTTTCTGTAGCATTTCCACTGTCAGATCTAATACCAAGTTTCTAGTCCGCTTAACGAAAGCTCTTGTTTCTGTCCTCACGTACCGGTCCACTTTTTCATCTTCTATTTTTTTCTCTCTCTCTCTTTTTTCATACTTCAGATCACAATAGTTGTACACGTTGTACAGGAAGGATCAATGAACTTTTTTTTCAATCACGGTTTTATCTGGCCCACTGTGTTCTAGCTGTATACTTATTTGAATAGAAAAGTCCAATAATATTTTGCATATTCGACTGATTTCGTCTCTTCGAACTCCCATTTCTCACACAATTTCCTCTATCATGTCTCAGATTTTTTTGTACTGTTTCTGAGCTAACTTAGGGCATTCTGAAACTATAAATATGTCTCAGTGTTTCATCTGTCTCGTCACATAATCGACATAAAGATGATACCCCTCTCCAAAAACTATTTTCCCCGTGTGATGGCACCCTCTGTCCCTTTTTTTTCAAGTACCCTTTCTTTAGCCAGTCCCATGATTTGTTAGTCCCCTACTTCCTCTGTGGCTTTTCCAAACTGGCCACGCAAAGCCTTGACCTTGTACACTGCTTCATGCCTTTGTGTATATCTTCTTTATTTTTGGTGTTGTCTGTATTTCTCTTCCCTTTCCTTAAAAAAAAAATCTTCCTCAGCCCTTCTTGCAAACCTTTCTTCTTTTTTTTCTTTTTTTACTAACACAGTCTTCTGCTCTAACAAGTTCTCTCCCACGCCTTTGGTTATTTCATGTACGGTACAATCTATAAGATGTGGATAATTCTATTTCTGTTACAGGATGTGGATAATTCTATTTCGGTTACCAGTGGACCACGTGGCTGTTTTCCACGTGGATCCAAATGTCACAAATAAGAACCACCCGCTCAGCGAGGGCGGAGGTCGCATTTTATATCTGACCTCGTTTGACCGGGAGTACGTAGCCAGCTACCAGCGCGCTAAGGTCAGCTCCGCCCTCTCTCCGGGCAGCTGACCGTGACCTCCGCGCAGCGCTTTTGACCCTTTAGACAAGTCGTAGCGTCGTCGACCTCCGCGCAGC
>NW_023642305.1:0-9930 GCF_015228065.2 Penaeus monodon | reverse complement strand
GGGGGGCCCCCTTGAAAGACTTTGAAATCCTCAGCTCACAGACACTGAAGATTCTTTATAAAAGACAGTTAAAATTTTGGGTGCTTTGGTGGGGAAAGGAAAGATGTTTGGGGTTTTTAAGAGTGAAATCACTTGCTAAATTTTGGGTTCTGGCATCCCGGCAGAAAGATTAGTTGGGGCCCACCCCCGTGTGTTGGGGAAAGCCTTCCCTTTTGGGTGGGGATTGCTTGGGGCTCTTCATTAGTGCCGGGAGAGGTTGAAATCCCTGTTAAATTTTTTGCCCAAAAGGGAAATGAGTAATCAAGAGGGGAAATTTTGTAAAAAATCCTTTTTTTTTTTTTGTATGATTTTGATTTCCCCCTATTAGATTGAAATTTTTGGATTTTGTTTTCCTTGCCTTTTTTTGTTTTGGGATGGATCCATATTCATTCCATACTTGTAATTTTGTTGGTATTGTACAATTTTTTTATTTTTTTAAAAGTTTACATAATTTGCCTCTTTGTACTTTTTTATGTTTTTTTTAAATTCTTGAGTAAGAGAAACATTTGAATATTTGTACTTTTTTTTTATTTATGGAGTTCTAGTTTTTTAAAATCCTTATTGAGAATCTGTATTTTTTCAAGCATCTTATGAGATTTTTTGGGGGACAATTTAAAAAATGGGGTATTTTTTTTTGTTTTTGCAGGGGAAAAGTATATTCATTTGTTTTTATATTTTTTTACATAAAAGAAAGCGGGCACTCCGAAAAAAATTGAAGGAAGCATAAATTACTAATATTTTTTTGATAGTGTTGAAGTGGCTGCTAAATGAAATTTGTTTTTTTAGTTTTAGTGATTGATAGGGAGGTCCCCCAAAAAAACTCCCAATTTTTTATTGATTTTTTTTAAACCCTCTGATATCATTTAGATTACTCATCTTAAAATTATTTGGTTATTATTTTCTCTTTTGGGGTTAATTACTAAAAAAAAAACAATAAAAGATTGGGAAAAGTTCCATACAGAGGGTATCCCCTGAAGAACCCCCTTTTGGAAATTTTTGGGGGTTAAACTTTTATGCTGATTATGAAAATGTTTTTGGCCACATGCCGTGGGTGATGGGCCAGTAAATTTTAAACTTAATAGGCTTTTTCAAAGGGAGGGGTTAGGAAGGTACACCTTCTAGAATCCCTAGTTTATGGTTTATCTTTCCGCTGATACAATAACATAGTGCCTTGTCATCTTGGATTACCCAAAAAACTTGCACGTAATCGACCAGTAATGCAACAGTAAATGTAGTGTGCTGGTGATTTGTTGTTAAAGCAGTTATACTAAAAGCTCCTGGTCTAAGATAAAAAATGAAATCTTGGGGGGTTTTTTCCATCATTTTCTCCATTTAGTGTGGAAGAGAGATGTCTCCCATTTTTTAAAAGCACATTAAATTTAAGGACAGAGTAAACTAAATGATTTATGCAGTGAAAATCTTCATTTTTAGTTAATCCTCAGAAATAAAAAACCCCAGATTATTTTTTGTTCCCGAGGGATGCTGATGAAACTAAAGTAATCACCTGGTTTAAACATTTTTAAAAGACCTGAGGGCTGTAGTTTGGGAAAGTGGGTGTGGGGGCCAGTAGGAGTTGCAGACAAGAATTTTGGCCCAAAAGATTGTGGTGACATTTACATTTTCTTCAAACTTTTCCCCTGAAGCCAGGGCAGAGTAGCTCTGGGCTATGGCCCTTGCGTCACAAGTACATGCACACACAGACATTTACACCCCAAAAGTACTCCCTCCCCCCCACACACTACACACACACACACACACACACACACACACACACACACACACACACACACACACACACACACACACACACCACACACACATACACCAAAACGTACACACTAACCCCCCACACACAAACCTAACACACCACACATGTACACACACACACACACACACATGTACCACACACACCACACACACATGTACCACCACCACACATTATAAAAACCACACAGTATAAACCCCAAAAGTATACACCACACACACATGTCACACACACCAACATGGACACAACACCACACACACACACACACACACACACACCACACACACACCACCCCCAAATACACACATGTACACACACACGATACAACATACAACAGTTCCCCATAAATGATTATGTACACATGTATAAAAACACAGAACCCCCAATAAATACAAACAACATACAATACATACAAAAACATCAACAATACAACAACAAACAACATAAATACATACATACTAACATAAAATACATATACAAATACATACATATACATACAAATCATTACATCATACATCATACATACAACTACTTTACATACACACCCACACACACACCAACACACACACACACACACACACCCACACACACACACACACCCCAAATACACCACACACCATACACACACAACCCCACAAAAACCACACAACACACCCCCCACACACACACACCCAACCCCCACACACACACAACACACACCCCACACACCAAATCAATACCACAATCCAGCAAAAATACAGCACAAAATCACATGCACACAATCAAGCACCATCACACGCACAACGCACCACACACCACACACACCCACCACACCACACAACACACAAAACCACACACACACACACACACACACACACACACACACACACACCACACACACACACACACACAATCACAATCACATACACAAATCCCAACACCAATCCATGCACCAAAAATCACTAAAACCATTCATACATGCAGCCAACAGAGACATCAATATAATCATTAATCACTCATACACAAGTGTAGTAGATACCAGGACTAAAAAAGGGCCTCATTCTGCTCCACATTAAAAACAGCCAAGAAGAATGGATTTTTGGAGTACTATCAGACCTTCAGGTTTGGGAACCCTTCCCCGGTGGCACGAATATGTGTACTTCAGCCTAGCTCAAAGCAGCAGTCCCATCCTTAGTTATGCATCTTTTCTTTATTATTCCCAAAATTTTTATTTTTTTTTCTAATACTTTTCAAGTTTTTTATTAAAAAACTTTGAATGTGAAGAGATTTTCTTTTTCCCTTTGACCCGTTTGTAAAGTGGTTTAATAGCCTTATTTAGTTGAAATATGTGTGACACAGAACTACTGTATATCTGTTGATTTTGATGTATTTGTTTTTCTTGAAAAATTGGGTTTTTTTCCCTTCCTTGTTTGAAGGGTTTTACTTATGTTCTAACTTGTATACCCAAAGAAAGATTTGTTATTTTTTTCCCTTTGCTTTTGGCTAGACTTGCTTGTTGAGTACTTAACTGTTTAAAAACATAAATATTTAGGATTAAGGAAAAGATAGAGAAGAAAATTTAAACAGACAAAAAGATGTTAGTTATTTATATATAAAAGTCAGAGTAAAAATGTTCTATTTTTTGGGAATTCATTTTTCCTGGAAAAATTTCCGTGTAATTAGTATGGGGTGCTTTAATTGTGTAAGCAGATGATATTTCTGTGTGGGAAGACCCGAAATTTTCAGCTATTTATTCTTTAAAAAGTCAAAGTAAACTGTATAATTGTTGAAGGGGGAAAAGAAGCAAAAAAAATATATATTTAGCAAAGGTTTTTTTTAAACCAAGTAACCATTTTCTTTTTTTTTTTCTTCTTTTTCTTTTTTTCTTTTTTTTTTTTTTTTTTGTAGGGCAAACATTTGTCATTGTAACATACCCCGCACATTCCTTCAATACATGCCAACCCCCTTGAAAATAAGTCCTATTCCAAAACACACACATTACATTACCTTTAACCCCATTTTTATCAGTGAGGGGGGGGGGGTGGAAACCTTAGGGAAAGACTAGGGTGAGGTTGCACCCTTTTGGAAAAGTAAAATTTCCCATTTTGTTTTTAAACAGATTTAAAAAAAAATATTAAGATTCGTTATTATTAGGCGGGTTTTTAAAAAAATGAAAAGAGGCAGTGAAAAACTTTTTTGCAAAAATTATTCCCTGTTTTTTAAAAACGAAATAGCCAAAAAAGGGAAAAGCATTTATTCATCAGTTTCATTAAGTAAACAAATAAAAACTTCATACACAAATTTACTTTTTAATACAGGCAAAAGTTATCCCCTGTGATTTTTTCCCAAAATTTAGTCCTTCATAGAAAAACCCCCCCCTCCACAACCCATTGCCTTTGTCATGGCCCTTAGGGAGGGGGTTTAAAGGGCCCAAGGGGTAGGGGGAACCCCTCCTTGGACTTCAACCCTTGTTTAAAACAATTTTGATGGCCTCCTTTCTTTTTCCCTCTTTTGGCCACAAACCATGGCTTCCCCTTTTTCCCCTAAATCTTTCTCCCCCTTTTTTCTCCTCCTGTAGGTCCCCACCCCCCCTCTTCTTTTATGGCACTCCACTCCAATGGTTCCTCTGGCAAATCCCAGGTGTCATTTTTTACTCCAAATACCTGGCAAACATATTTAACATTTAAAAAAAAAAGCTCTCGAATCTTCAATCTTAAAAACTCTATCCCCTATATCATGGGGTGCAGATCGCAAAAAATCTCCTTTATCTTCATCTCTCCACTCTTATTATGGATGCCCCTATCTACTCCCCTGCCTCAACTTCTTCCTTGCCCATCTTGTACAACCATCACTGTGGCTTTGCTTAGCACTAGGCGCCTTTTGTCCTCCTAGTTTTAGACCTGTACACGATCAGGTACCATCTCTATCTCGCATCGTGCCCCTTTTCTCTCTCCGAGCTATGTTTTATTTCCCCCAACTTTCCCCCACTAAAATAACCATCCCACAATCCTACTATTACCTTTGTTTATTTCCCCGTTTACCTCTCCCCTTTTCCACTCGCATGGTACCCTCCTCTCCCATTCCCCTTTCCCCATCTCCAACCTCCCCGTTCTTGTCCATTTAGTCCCCCCATGGCTTTATACCTCGCCCCCATTTTTGCTTTTTTGTTTTCCCCCACCCACCCAAATCAAAAATCCCCCCTACTGTCCTCCACCCATTTTCCTTGACCTGTTTCCCCTATTCCTTATATTTACTTAATACTGATGGCTCCAATCCATCTCCGGGGCGGTTTGCAGTAATCTTCCAACTCGTCTTTCAAATACCCCTCCTGAATCCAGTGTCCCCACTACAGAACGTAGACTCCTTTTGCTCAAAACACATTACTCACTCTCCTCTTCCTCTTTTACAATTTTTACGACTCCCGTAACTCATTAAACTCTCAAAAAGTCAAACACACCACCAAAACCCCCCTTGTTTGAGATCCAAAACAAATTGTTTACTGTCCACACGCACAAAACAATAAAATTTTTGGGGTGCCCAGCCATTTTGGGGAATCCCCGGTAATGAACAGGCAATACACTAGCACGCCACCCCCTTGTCCACATCATCCCAACCCACGTTTCTCACATATCCCAAAACCACGGATTATTACCCCCTTAAGATCTGTTAATCGATGGCAATCTTTGGTCAAGCCTTCACCTAATAAATACTTCTGAAAACTATCAATCCCCTCCTGGTCACCCCATTTCATTGGAACAACGTTGGGAGGACCGTTTCCGCCCGATTACGCAGGGGCCACACCCGTCAACCATCCATCTGATTTCACCACTATCCCCCCTTATTTTCCTTATTAATGTTCCCTTTCAATCCCACACATCCTTTTGTCGTGCCCACGTTTTAAAACAACCTGTCCCTCCTTTCCCCCCCCCTTCCTCCCTTCCCCGACCTCCCAACCTATCAGCTCCTTACAGAATCCCACTTTTGTTTCAAAAACCCCTTTTTTTTCCTCAAACGCATACATCCTTCATCTAATCTAGCTCCTTACCACCCCCGCCCCAAACCCTTTCACTCCCCAAATTTCCCTTTTCCCCGCTTAGACACTAATACAAATTCAGCCCCCCTTTCCCTAACATTAACTATATGCTACAGACCTTAATGTCAGCCATTTATCTTGTTTTTAAAACCTTTAAACCTTTTTTTTTCCCCTTTTTTTTTTATCCTTTCCTCTGTCCAAAACCCAAATTTTTAAACATATTTTTTCCCCCTTTGCCACAATATTTTATAATGTATAGACCTTTGTAGGGGACCCCTTCTTTGGACCACAACTCCGCCTCAGCTAATTTGCATGGGGTCCCCCCCTTTCCCTTTTTCCCTTCTCTTCTTCATCCCCTTCTTCGTCCCTTCCAAAGGGTGTGAAAAAAACCGTGCTAAAAGATAAAAGCTGGCTTTGGTAAGTCATGAACACCCATGGGAGCCAGGGGAACACTTTTCCCCTTGTTAATCACCTAGCCATCACCCTTCAGGGGACCCTGAGGGGGTTGACTGTTTTCTCCCCCATTTATTATAGGCTTACCTCCCAGAAACAAAGTTTTTTTTGGGCCCTTTTTACGGGATTACTACTGCCCCCTAGCCACCGGGGGAAAGGGGGCAGCTCGGGGGAGGGGGGCCCTTGCCAGTCCCCCCCCCAGGACGACCCACCGGAAACTAAAAAATAAATAGAACTGGGGGAGGGATGTTTCCCTGCACCCAAGTGATCATGGGCTTAACCTAGGCGGTTTCCGGGAGGCGCTTGGAACACTGGTCTTTGCGGCGGGATGACATTTTACCTCTGCTATCACGGGAATTTGAAGCGACTGGTAGTTGGGGGCAGCCCTCTCAAGGTAAAAAAACCTGGTAGCGGCAATCAGTGTGGGTGGGTACACCTACTACGGTCTGGCCGCAGCGATAGCCACCCCCCAGGGTGAGCCATAACCATCTCCACCCACTTCAGCCCTCGGTAGTTGAGGTGACACCGGTTGTTGAGCGTATTTGGCACTGAGACTGAAGCGTTTTTGGTTTCATGTCTCTTTTGCTGTAATGCCCCTACCGTGTTTTAAAAAATTGATTGAAAGGGCGTTCTATGCCCAAAACTCGCATTTGTGGCAGAAATTGTCCCCGGTGAGAATTCGCATTGTTCTGGGTGATTTCCCATGCAGTATCCATCTGTACTGACTTGCTATGAGATGTCTTTGGGCCCCCCATGGTCGGGAGTGACCCCACAGCGAGAATAGCCCCCTTTCCCGGGGAATTTTGCTAGGTCCCAGAAAATGAGAATCTCTGGCCCCGGTCCCAGCGCTCCACCCACATCGGGGGACATGGTACAGCAATACGGGACCAGGGGCCAAGGAGACGAACATTCTTGTTAGCACATGATGAGGACCTCCAGAACTGAGGGTTTTCCGAGTGCGGGGTTCTGGGGACTGACCATAGGCGGTTGTGGCTCCCCTGGGGTCCACTTCAAAAACCCCCCGCCCCCAGTGGCCCCCCCTAAGGTGTTTCACCGGGGGAAAAAATTAAAGGGGGGAGGAGGGGGCCCTTGGGTTCACCATGCGTCTCTGACCGATTCACGAATTTGGTAACCGGACGGCCCCATTTTGCTCTGTAGGAGCTTTCAAGCGCGAAACACTCGAACAGTAGGAGTCCATTGGCGTAGGCCCGGGGCAAGGCAGAAATTCCCTCTCCCGGTCGACTTAGAGGCAACTGAAACGTGTCGTAAGCTTTGGCTTAATGGTAATCAATCTTGGATTGCTCCATGGGTATAGGGGCCCGAAAGCGAGAATGGACAAAGGAACAGTTCATCAGGAATCTTTTGAGGAGGTTGAAACCATTTTTTGGGAAATGACCTTCACCCTGCTTCCAAACCCTGAGAAAGCTGAAAATCAAGCCCCCCCACAGAGGATGCATTTCCCTCGCGATGGCGGATCATCTCAGTAAATGTTGGGCTGAGATTTTGAGCGTTTACCCAAATAGACCCCCCAACAGTTGCTTTGGGTGAAGTGAAGTCACAGTGCCGTGCCGGCCCCCCAAACAGCGAGGAACCTCCACACCGAGGGAGGAGGCAAAATTTTCCCAACTGAAAATGGGAAAGCTGCAGGATTTGTGATATCCCTGCTGAACTGCTAAAGGCTGGGAGTAACCTTGGCTCGGGGCCTGCATTCAGTCCCGACTGCCATCTGGAGTCTGGTACCATTCCCCCTGACCTGCTAAGGGGGGTGGTCATCCCCCTTTTGGAAAGGAAAAAGAGCATTGTTGGGATTTACAACTAAAATGGAATTTCCCTGCTCACAAACCCCGGCAAAGTTCTCCCCACATTCTTCTGAAACGGTCCCCAACCACCCACTGAGGGATCAGAGACCGGGGTGCTGGTTTTTCCTGGAAGTCCCAAAAGACCGAATCTAGCGTTGAGTAAATTGTGGAGTTTGGTCGTGGGCCGCTTGCAACCACATCGACCCAAGAAGGCATTTTGACTTGGTGCATCGGGGGAAACGCTGTTTGAGATCCTGAACTCGGGGAATTCCAACACAGATTTTGGCTAAAAGCAAGCCTTTATACTGGTACTGAAAGTGCTGCAAAGTGTGGGGGGGTATGTCGAAATTCTTCCCTTTAATTCAGGGGTGAGGCAAGGCGTGTCCTTGCACCAACCTTTTTAACACCTGTAGGGGCTGGATAAGGGCAGAGCTACCAGCCAAAATCATGTGGAGCAACACTGGCAATTTCAAGTTCAGACCTTGACTTTGCCGACGATTTGCTATCCTATCTGAGTCCTTGGAGCCTGGGGGCGGTCTTAATGCATTTAGCAATGAGGCGAAGCCCTTAGGGGCCCAGAGGGCTCCCGGACTAAGACCAAGATTCAGGGCTTTGAGGGCCTGTTAGGGGAACCCGTTCAGTCGACCCTGTTGCGGCGAGGACGTTGAAGTTCAGAAAGTTTTTCATACCTTGGTAGCGTAGTCCATTCTCTGGGGGTGTCAGACCAAGTAGTCAAAAGACGGATTTGGGCTGGGAACGGAGCTATGAACCGTCAAAAAGAGCGTTTTGAGATGTCGGGACCTATGCAGAAGGACCAAGGTGCGTGTCTTAAAGGCCTTTATCTGCCACTTTTGCTCTATGGGGGCAAACCTGGACGTTTTCCAGTATCTTGGGTCTTTTCTTGATGCCTTTTTTTAACCAAATCCCTTCGGGCCCGGGTCATGGGGCATTGCAGGGGCCACGTGTCCAAAAGGCGGTTTCACCCTGAGACTGGGAGAGACCTGTTACTTTAAAAATCGGGGTCGCCAACTCACGCTATATGGGCACCTAGTCGTCTCCCGTGGACAACCCCGCCCCCTAGGTTGTCTTCTGCGAGACAACCCTGGGTTGGGTGAACATGGGGGAGACCCAGGAATCAGGCTTGGGCAGCTCGACAGACCTGTCGCGAGGGAAAAGGATGGGGCCCTGGGGCTGCCTGGAGCTCCCCCGAGGGACCGTGGCCCCTAAGCGAAGGGGAGAGCGCCATGCGCCCCGCGGGGTTAGCCCTTTTATTGATGAATGTTTTGGGGAAAACCCAAACCTTTTCCGAATCATCCCCCCAGGTCATTTCTCAACCTCCAAAATACCCCCTTCTCGTCCCAACACCCTTACTCCATTTCCCACCCTCGTCCTTCTACTGCTTCTACCTCTTCATACATTTTTAGTACCCCTTTTTGGCCGTTCAAAAAGGGGTCAATTTGTGATTCCCCCCCACTCTTTCAAGCCCTTTTCTTCCCAATTTTCATTTGATCCCCAAACTCATGCACAATTACCCGCCTGGGAAGCCTCCCAACCTCGCTCCTCCCTTAAAACTTGTACCTTTAAATGTTTCCATCTCCAAATGATTTTCCTGTCTACGACAAGGACTGGCAGACGTAAAAACGATTTGCTCGCACCTTTGAAACTTAATACAAGGGAGCCAGGCTACACTTTCCTCCCAAAAGGGTAAAGTAAGTCTTCCACCAATTTACCCGTTTTGCTTCAAACATGGCTTCCCCCCTGAAGTTGATTTGCTGGAGTGTCTGTCTGACCACCCTATCGACCTCTTCCCCCTCATGTCAAAAGTTGGCCACCCAGCCAAACATAATTTCTCCCACCCCAGG
>NW_023642304.1:0-9930 GCF_015228065.2 Penaeus monodon | reverse complement strand
TAACCCGGGCATTGAAGTCGCCCAGAACAATGCGAATGTCTCGCCGGGGCAATCGTCTGCCACAGATGCGAGTTTAGCATAGAACGCCTCTTTCACATCGGTTTTATATACATCGGTAGGAGCGTATACAGCAATAAGAGACAAGAAGCCAAAAAGCATGCTTCAGTCTCAATGCCATGATACGCTCATCAAACCGGGTCACCTCATATAATAATAATGTTAATATCGTTATAATATCGTTATTAATATTTATATTGTTATTATTATCATTATTATCATTTTTACTACTAGTATAATTGCAAAAATAATTATTATAACAGTAATAATTACTGTAATTACGATATTAATTAAAAATAGTGATATAAATAATATTATTTATTATCGTTAATATTGTTTTATTATTATTTCTATTATTATTGTTGTTGTTATTAGTATAGTTGCACAATTATATATTATAACTGCAATAATTGCAATAATAATGATAACAATTGCAATAATGATGATAATAATTGCAATAATGATGATAATGATGATGATAATGATAATATTGATGATAATCATGATAATAATGATGATAATAACAGGAATTGTCTCCATTTATAATAAAAAAGGTAAAAGAAAATAATTCCTAAAAGTCGAAAAAGCGGCAAAATCTTGTGAAATATAGCCTTTTGAGAGTATACTCCAAAATGACGTTTTTTCGATTTCTCTGATGATTTTGACAATTATTAGGGTAATAATGATAATAATTACCAAAATCATATTAATCATGACAATAATGAGGATAAAAGTGAGATAAAAGAGAATTTTGATAACATTTGATGGTATTAATATTATCAATATTATCATTATTATTATTATTAATATTATTATTATTATTATTATTATTATTATTATTATTATTATTATTATATTATTATTATTATTATTATTATTATTATTATTATTATGTATTATTATCATTATTATTGTATATTATTATTATTATTACTTTTTTTATTCGTATTATTGCCAAACATATATTATAACTGTAATAATTAAACTATAATAATAATAATAATAAGTATAATAATAATGTTAATAGTCGTTATAATACGTTATTAATATTATTATTGTTATTATTATCATTATTATCATTTTTTACTAGTAGTATAATTGCAAAAATAATTATTATAACAGTAGTAATTACTGTAATTACGATATTGATTAAAATAATGATATAAATAATTATTATAATATCGTTATTATTGTTATTATTATTGTTATTTCTATTATTATTGTTGTTGTTATTAGTATAGTTGCAAAATTATATATTATAACTGCAATAATTGCAATAATAATGATAATAATTGCAATAATGATGATAATAATTGCAATACTGATGATAATGATGATGATAATGATGATAATGATGATGATGATGATGATAATCATGATAATAATGATGATAATAACAGGAATTGTCTCCATTTATAATAAAAAAGGTAAAAGAAAATAATTCCCAAAGTCGAAAAAGCGGCAAAATCTAGCGAAATATAGCCTTTAGAGATTATACTCCAAAATGACGTTTTTTCGATTTCTCTGATGATTTTGCAATTATTAGGGTAATAATGATAATAATTACCAAAATCGTATTTATCATTACAATAATGAGGATAAAAGTGAGAATAAAGAGAATTTTGATAACATTTGATGATTATTAATATTACCAATATTATCATTATTATTATTATTATTACTATTATTATTATATTATTATTATTATTATTATTATTATATATTATTATTATTACTATTATAATAATAATAATTATTATTATTATTATTGTTAATATTATTATTATTATTATTATCATTATTATTATTATTATTATTATTATTATTATTATATTATTATTACTTTTTTTATTAGTATTATTGCCAAAACAAGATATTATAATTGTAATAATAACAATAATAATAATAATAATAAGTATAATATATGTTAATAGTCGTTATAATATCGTTATTAATATTATTATTGCTATTATATCATTATTATCATTTTTACTGGTAGTATAATTGCAAAAATAATTATTATAACAGTAATAATTACTGTAATTACGATATTAATTAAAATAATGATATAAATAATTATTATAATATCGTTATTATTGTTATTATTATTGTTATATTGTGAAAGAGGCGTTCTATGCTAAACTCGCATCTGTGGCAGACGATTGCCCCCGGCGAGACATTCGCATTGTTCTGGGCGACTTCAATGCGGTATCCGGCTGTGACCGAGCTGGCTACGAGATGTCTGTCGGCCCCCATGGCTCGGGAGCAATGACCGTCCTCTCCGTCACCGTACGAGTCCCTTACACACTTTTACACACACTCACCCCCTTTCACATACTGCCACACAAACTTACTTCTCCCTGTCAGAAAATACTTACTGCCAATGACCATCCTCTCCCAGACCTCATTTACCCATCATGTGTATTCATACACAAAAGCCGGGCCACAGTTTTCAACACGTTTACACATTATATGCAAACAAAAACTCGTCAACAAGCACAAAAATGACATATAAAAAAACGAATAATCCAACTAGGCATATTAAACATATATGTATAATATTATGTACACATATCAATTTTATATTCATACAAATGGCTCAAAAACATTCATCATACCAGGGATACAAATTCACGTGGTGTAACTCGTCCCGTCGGGAAGGGTGAAAGGTATATTTCGCTAGAAGATTTGCCGCTTTTTCGATTTTGGGAATCATTTCTTTTACACTAATGTTATTATAAATGGAGACAAGATCCATTATTACCCTAATAATTGCCAAAATTAATTCAGAGAAAACGAAAAAAAAAAAAAAAAAAAAAAAAAAAAAAAGACGTCAAGTTTGGAGTATGACTCTCAAAGGCTATATTTCGCTAGATTTTGCCGCTTTTTCGACTTTGGGAATTATTTTCTTTTTACCTTTTTTTATTATAAATGGAGACAATCTGTATTATCATATTATTATCATGATTTATCCAATATTATCATTATCATCATCATTATTATCATTATCATCATCATATCATATTATTTGCAATTATTATCATCATTATTGCAATTATTATCATTATTATTGCAATATTTGCAGTCTATAATTATATAATTTTCGCCCAAAATATACTAATAACAACAACAATTAATAATAGAAGTAACAATAATAAAACAATAATTAAACGATATTATAATAATTATTTATATAATATTTAATTAATATTGTAATTACAGTAATTATTACTGTTATAATATTCTTTTTGCACAATTATACTACTAGTAAAAATGATAATAATGATAATAATAACAATAATAATATAATACGATATTATAACGACTTATTAACATTATTAAATTATACTTATTATATTATTAGTTATTTTTATTATTACAGTATAATATATGTTTTGGCATTAAATACTAATAAAAAAGTAATAAATACTAAGAAATAATGATAATAATAATAATAATAATAATAATAATAATAATAATAATAATAATAATAATAATAATAATAAACATACTAATACTATGTTATTTATTTATTATTATAATAGTATAATAATTATATTAATAATAATAATAATAATAATAATAATAATAATAATAATAATAATGTAATAATAATAATAAATAATGATAAGATGATAATAGTAATAATCATCAAATGTAGCAAAATTCTCTTTTTCTCACTTTTATCCTCATTATTGTCAGGATTAATACGATTTTGGTAATTATTATCATTATTACCCTAATAACTGCCAAAATCATCAAAGATATCGAAAAAATGTCATTTTGGAGTATCCTCTCAAAGGCTATGATTCGCTAGATTTTGCCGCTTTTCGACTTTGGAATTATTTGCTTTACCTTTTTTGTTTATCATACATGTGAACAATTCCTGTTATTATCACCCATTATTATCATGATTATCATCAATATTATCATTATCATAATTATTATCATCATATCATTCATCATTATCAAATCATATTGCAAATTATTTATATAATTAATCGCATTATTATCATTATTATTGCAATTATTGCGTTCTAATATATAATTTGCAACTTACTAATAACAACAACAATAATAATAGAAATAACAATAATAAACACAGGAAGAACGATATTATAATATTATTTATATCATATTCTAATTTAATACTCGTAATTACAGTAATTATTACTGTTATAATAATTATTTTTGCAATTATTACTACTAGTAAAAAATGATAATAAATGATAATAATAACAAGAATAATATAATAACGATATTATAACGACTATTAGACATTCTTATGATACTTTATTATTATTATTATTGTTATTATTACAGTTATAATATATGTTTTGGCAAATAATACTAATAAAAAAAAGTAATAATAATAATAATAATAATAATAATATAATAATAATAATAATAAATAATAATGATAATAATAATAGTAATAATATAATAATAATAATAATACTAATAATAATAATAATAAGAATAATAAGATTAATAATAATAATGTAATATTGATAAGATTAATATCATCAAAATGTATCAAACTTCTCTTATTCTCAACTTTTATCCTCATTATTGTCAATGATTAATACGACTGGTATTATCATGATATTTCCCCTAATAATTGCCAAATATCGAGAAATCGAAAAAAACGTCATTTTGGAGTTATACTCGCAAAAGGCCTATATTTCGCTAGATTCTGCCGCATTTCGACTTTTTGGAATTATTTTCTTTTACCTTTTTTTTATTATAAATGGAGACAATTCCTTGTTATTATCATCCTTATTATCATGTTATCATCAGTATTATCATTTACATCATCATTATCATCCTTATAATCATCAGTATCATCATTATTGCAATTCTTATCATTCATATGCAATTTATTATCATTATATTGCAATTATTGTGGTTATAATATATATTTTGCATCGATACTAATAAACAAACAACAATTAATAATAGAAATAACAATAATAATAACATAATAACAGATATTATAATAAGTATTTATATCAGTATTTTAATTAATTATCGTAATTACTGGAATTCATGTATTGTTATAATAATCATTTTTGCATTATATACTAGTAAAATGATACTAATGATAATTAATAACAATAACTTAATAACGGATATGATTAACGACCTATTAACATTATATTATAATTATAATTATTAATTGTTTATTGTTATTATTACAGTTATGATATATGTTTTGGTAATAATACTAATAAAAAATGTAATAATAATAATAATAATAATAATAATAATAATAATAATGATAATAATAATAATAATAATAATAATAATAATAATAATAATAATAATAATAATAATAATAATAGTAATAATAATAATAATAATAATAATAATAATGATAACATTGATAATATTAATAATCATCAAATGTTATCAAAATTCTCTTTATTCTCACTTTTATCCTCATTATTGTCATGATTAATATGATTTTGGTAATTATTATCATTATTACACTAATAATTGCAAAAACCATCAGAGAAATCGAAAAAACGTCATTTTGGAGTATACTCTCAAAAGGCTATATTTCGCTAGATTTTGCCGCTTTTTCGACTTTTGGGAATTATTTTCTTTTACCTTTTTTATTATAAATGGAGACAATTCCTATTATTATCATTATTATTAAAATGATTATCATCAATATTATCATTATCATCATTATCATCATCATTATCATCATTATTGCAATTATTATCATCATTATTGCAATTATTGCAGTTATAATATGTAATTTTGCAACTATACTAATAACAACAACAACAATAATAGAAATAACAATAATAATAACAATAATAACGATATTATAATCATTATTTATATCATTATTTTAATTAATATCGTAATTACAGTAATTATTACTGTTATAATAATTATTTTTGCAATTATACTACTAGTAAAAATGATAATAATAATAATAATAATAATAATAATAATAATAATGATAATAATAATAATAATAATAATAATAATAATAATAATAATAATAATAATAATAATAATAATAATAGTAATAATAATAATAATAATGATAATATTGATAATATTAATAATCATCAAATGTTATCAAAATTCTCTTTATTCTCACTTTTATCCTCATTATTGTCATGATTAATACGATTTTGGTAATTATTATCATTATTACCCTAATAATTGCCAAAATCATCAGAGAAATCCTAAAAACGTCATTTTGGAGTATACTCTCAAAAGGCTATATTTCGCTAGATTTTGCCGCTTTTTCGACTTTTGGGAATTATTTTCTTTTACCTTTTTTTATTATAAATGGAGACAATTCCTGTTATTATCATCATTATTATCATGATTATCATCATTATCATCATTATCATCATCATTATCATCATTATTGCAATTATTATCATCATTATTGCAATTATTATAATTATTATTGCAATTATTGCAGTTATAATATATAATTTTGCAACTATACTAATAACAACAACAATAATAATAGAAATAACAATAATAATAACAATAATAACGATATTATAATAATTATTTATATCATTATTTTAATTAATATCGTAATTACAGTAATTATTACTGTTATAATAATTTTTTTTGCAATTATACTACTAGTAAAAATGATAAGAATGATAATAATAACAATAATAATATTAATAACGATATTATAACGACTATTAACATTATTATTATGCTTATTATTTTCATTATTATTGTTATTATTACAGTTATAATATATGTTTGGCAATAATACTAATAAAAAAAGTAATAATAATAATAATAATAATAATAATAATAATAATAATAATAATAATAATAATAATAATAATAATAATAATAATAATAATAATAATAATAATAATAATAATAATAATAATAATAATAATAATAATAATAATGATAATATTGATAATATTAATAACCATCAAATGTTATCAAAATTCTCTTTATTCTCACTTTTATCCTCATTATTGACATGATTAATACGATTTTGGTAATTATTATCATTATCACCCTAATAATTGCCAAAATCATCAGAGAAATCGAAAAAACGTCATTTTGGAGTATACTCTCAAAAGGCTATATTTCGCTAGATTTAGCCGCTTTTTCGACTTTTGGGAATTATTTTCTTTTACCTTTTTTATTATAAATGGAGACAATTCCTGTTATTATCATCATTATTATCATGATTATCATCAATTTTATCATTATCATCATCATTATCATCATTATCATCATTATCATCATCATTATCATCATTATTGCAATTATTATCATCATTATTACAATTATTTTCATTATTATTGCATTTATTGCAGTTATAATATATAATTTTGCAACTATACTAATAACAACAACAACAATAATAGAAATAACAATAATAATAACAATAATAACGATATTATAATAATTATTTTTATCCTTATTTTAATTAATATCGTAATTACAGTAATTATTACTGTTATAATAATTATTTTTGCAATTATAATACTAGTAAAAATGATAATAATGATAATAATAACAATAATAATATTAATAACGATATTATAACGAATATTAACATTATTATTATACTTATTATTATTATTATTATTGTTATTATTACAGTAATAATATATGTTTTGGCAATAATACTAATAAAAAAAAGTAATAATATAATAATAATAATAATAATAATAATAATAATAATGATAATAATAATAATAATAATAATAATAATAATAATAATAATAATAATAATAATAATAATAATAATAATAATAATAGTAATAATAATAATAATAATGATAATATTGATAATATTAGTAATCATCAAATTTTATCAAAATTCTCTTTATTCTCACTTTTATCCTCATTATTGTCATGATTAATACAATTTTGGTAATTATTATCATTATTACCTTAATAATTGCCAAAATCATCAGAGAAATCGAAAAAACTTCATTTTGGAGTATACTCTCAAAAGGCTATATTTCGCTAGGTTTTTCCGCTTTTTCGACTTTTGGGAATTATTTTCTTTTACCTTTTTTATTATAAATGGAGACAATTCCTGTTATTATCATCATTATTATCATGATTATCATCAATATTATCATTATCATCATCATTATCATCATTATCATCATCATTATCATCATTATTGCAATTATTATCATCATTATTGCAATTATTATCATCATTATTGCAATTATTGCAGTTATAATATATAATTTTGCAACTATACTAATAACAACAACAATAATAATAGAAATAACAATAATAATATTAATAACGATATTATAACGACTATTAACATTATTATTATGCTTATTATTATTATTATTATTGTTATTATTACAGTTATAATATATGTTTTGGCAATAATACTAATAAAAAAAGGTAATAATAATAATAATAATAATAATAATAATAATAATAATAATAATAATAATAATAATAATAATAATAATAATAATAATAATAATAATAATAATAATAATAATAATAATAATAATATTAATAATGATAATATATATAATATTAATAATCATCAAATGTTATCAAAATTCTCTTTATTCTCACCTTTATCCTCATTATTGTCATTATTAATACGATTTTGGTAATTATTATCATTATTACCCTAATAATTGCCAAAATCATCAGAGAAATCGTAAAAACGTCATTTTGGAGTATACTCTCAAAAGGCTATATTTCGCTAGATTTTGCCGCTTTTTCGACTTTTGGGAATTATTTTCTTTTGCCTTTTTTTTATTATAAATGGAGACAATTCCTGTTATTATCATCATTATTATCATGATTATCATCAATATTATCATTATCATCATCATTATCATCATTATCGTCATTATCATCATCATTATCATCATTATTGCAATTATTATCATCATTATTGCAATTATTATCATTATTATTGCAATTATTGCAGTTATAATATATAATTTTGCAACTATACTAATAACAACAACAACAATAATAGAAATAACAATAATAATAACAATAATAACGATATTTTAATAATTATTTATATCATTATTGTAATTAATATCGTAATTACAGTAATTATTACTGTTATAATAATTATTTTTGCAATTATACTACTAGTAAAAATGATAATAAATGATAATTATTATTATTCTTATTATTATTATTATTATTGTTATTATTACAGTTATAATATATGTTTTGGTAATAATACTAATAAAAAAAAAATTATAATGATAATAATAATAATAATAATAATGAGAATAATAATAATAATAATAATAATAATAATAATAATAATAATAATAATAATAATAATAATAATAATAATAATAATAATAATAATAATAATAATAATAGTATTAATAATAATAATAATGATAATATTGAAAATATTAATAATCATCAAATGTTATCAAAATTCTCTTTATTCTCACTTTTATCCTCATTATTGTCATGATTAATACGATTTTGGTAATTATTATCATTATTACCCTAATAATTGCCAAAATCATCAGAGAAATCGAAAAAACTTCATTTTGGAGTATACTCTCAAAAGGCTATATTTCGCTGATTTTGCCGCTTTTTCGACTTTTGGGAATTATTTTCTTCTACCTTTTTTTATTATAAATGGAGACAATTCCTGTTATTATCATCATTATTATCATGATTATCATCAATATTAACATTATCATCATCATTATCATCATTATCACCATTATCATCATCATTATCATCATTAATGCAATTATTATCATCATTAATGCAATTATTATCATTATTATTGCAATTATTGCAGTTATAATATATAATTTTGCAACTATACTAATAAGAACAGCAATAATAATAGAAATAACAATAATAATAAAATATAAT
>NW_023642303.1:0-9932 GCF_015228065.2 Penaeus monodon | reverse complement strand
TCTTTGGAGTATACTATCAAAAAAAATTTATATATTTTCCATATGATTTTCGCTTTTAGGACTTTTCGAATTTTTTTTTTTGTTTTTTTTTTTTGGTTCTTTTTATTTAAAGGCTTATTACCTTTTTTAGACTTTTATATATATGCAAATTCCTGTATTATCATATCATTATCATGATTATCATCATTATTATCGTTATCATCATCATTCATCATATCATCATTATCATCATCATTATCATCATTATTGCAATTATTATCATCATTATTGCAATTGTTATCATTATTATTGCAATTATTGCAGTTATAGTATATATTTTTGCAATAATACTAATAACCACAACAATAATGATAGTAATAACAATAATAATAACAATAATAACGATTTTATAATAATTATTTATATCATTATCTTAATTAGTATCGTTATTACTGTAATTATTACTGTTATAATAATTATTTTTGCAATTATACTACCAGTACAAATAATAATAATAATAATAATAATAATAATAATAATAATAATAATAATAATAATAATAATAATAATAATAATAATAATAATAATTTCAAATGTTATCAAAATTCTCTTTATTCTCACTTTTATCATCATTATTGTTATGATTAATACAATTCTGGTAATTATTATCATTATTACCCTAATAATTGCCGAAATCACCAAAGAAATCGAAAAAACGTCATTTTGGAGTATACTCTCAAAGGCTATATTTCGCTAGATTTTGCCGCTTTTTCGACTTTGGGAATGTTTTTCTTATACCTTTTTATATTATATATGGACACAATTCCTGTTATTCATCATCATTATCATATTATCATCATTATATCGTTATATCAATTATCATATTATCATATTATCAATCATCATTATCATCATTATTGCAATATTATCATCATTATTGCAATTGTTTCATTATTATTGCATTATTGCAGTTATAGTATATATTTTTGCAATAATACTAATAACCACAACAATAATGATAGTAATAACATAATAATAACAATAATAACGATTTTATAATAATTATTATTATATCTTAATTTATATATCGTTATTACTGTAATTATTACTGTTATAATAATTATTTATGAAATTATATACATAAAATAATAATAATGATAATAATAAAATAATAATATATAATAATTATAACTAATATTAATTAATTAATTATATATTATTTATATAATTACTTATAAATTATTGATATAATTAATAAAATATAAATATATAATAATAATATAATAATCGAAAATACAAATAAATAATAAATAAGTAATTAATATAATATAAAATATATATACCTAAATTGCAATTCCTTTATACTTTTTAATACTTATTTTAGATTATATTACAAATTCTGTTATTATCTATACCTAATATTCGAAATCATATAATCAATTATACGTATTTGATTATCATCACAATATATATTCTAATATCTTTTCACTTATCAATTTATTCATTATACATTTTTATTAATTATTGCAATATATATTATTCAATTAATATATATCATTAATATATATATATTTAATATATAATACAACATATAATACATTATAATTAATTATATATTTATTTATTATATTTCTATTATTAAGTTATTTTATAATAATATTTTCAATTAATACCAGACAAATATAAATATAATAAAACAATAATAATACTAATAACAATATTATAACCACTAATGATTATTATATACTTATTACTTTTATTATATTTTAATTACAGTTATAATAGATTTATGGCAATAATACTAATAATTAAAATAATAATAATAATAAAATAATAATAATAATAATAATAAAATAATAATAATAATAATAAAATTTTTCAATTTATCAAAATTCTTTTTATTCTCACTTTTAAAAATCTTTATGTTATGATTAATACAATTCGGAAAATTTTTTCCATTTTACCTAATAATTGCCGAAATCCCCCAAAAGAAATCGAAAAAACGTCATTTTGAGTATACTCCAAAAGGCTATATTTCGCTAGATTTTCCCCGCTTTTCGATTTTGGGAATTTTTTTCTTATCCCTTTTTTTTATATTAATATGGACAAACCCCCGTTTTTATCATATCTTATCATGATTATCATCATTATTATCGTATCATAATTATCACTTATCCATTATCATCATCATTTCATCATTATTGAAAATTTTATCATCATTTTTGAATTTTATCATTATTTTTGAAATTATTGCATTTAGTATAATTTTGAAATTAATATAATAACCAAAACAATAATGATAGTAATAACAATAAAAAATAACAATAAAAAACGATTTTAATAATTTTTTTATACATTATCTTAATTATTTTCGTATTACTGTAATTATACTTTTATAAAATTATTTTTGCAATTATACTCCCAGACAAATAATAATAATGATAATAATAACAAAAAAATACTAAAACAATTTAAACACAGCATGATTTTTATTATTTTTAATTTTTATTTTATTGTTATAATTACAGTAAATGATTTTTTGGCAATAATACTAAATTAAAGATAAAATAAAAATAATAATAATAAAAAAATAATAAATAATAATAAAAATAAATAATAATAAAATAATAAAAATAAAAAAATATTCAATTTTATCAAAATTCCTTTTTTCTATTTTTATATCATTATTGTTAGATTAATACAATTCGGGAAAATTATTACTATTACCTAATAATTGCCAATCACCAAAGAATCGAAAAAACTCATTTTGGAGTATACTCTCAAAAGGTATATTTCGTAGATTTCGCTTTTTCGATTTTGGAAAATGTTTTTCTTAAAACCTTTTTTATATTTTTATATGGACACAATTCTGTTATTATCATAAATCATTATCATGATTATCATCATATTACTTTAAATCATCATCATATCATATTCATCATTATCATCTCATATCATCATTATTGCAATTTTTATATCATTTTGCAATTGTTATCATTATTATTGCAATTATTGCATTATAGTATATATTTTGCAATAATCTAATAACCACAACAATATGATAGTAATAACAATAATAATAACAATAATAACGATTTTTAAATAATTATTTATCATTATCTTAATTAGTATCGTTATTACTGTAATTTATTACTTTTAAAATAATTATTTTGCAATTATACTACCAGAAACAAAATAATAATAATGATAATAATAACAATAATAAATATAATAACAATTATTATACCACTAGCATGATTATTTTTTATTTAAATACTTATTTTTATTAGTTAAAATTTACAGTTATAAAGTTTATTGGCAATAATACTAAAAATTTAAGATAATAATAATAATAAAAAATAATAAATAATAATAATAATAAAAATTTTAATAATAATAATAAAATAATAATAATAAAATAATAATATTCAAATGTTATCAAAATCTCTTTATTCTCAATTTTAATCTTTATTGTTATGATTAATACAATTTGGTAATTATTATCATTATTACCCTAATAATTGCCGAAATCACAAAGAAATCGAAAAAAACGTCATTTTGGAGTTACCTCAAAAGGCTATTTTTCGCTAGATTTGCCGCTTTTCGATTTGGAAGTTTTTCTTATCCCTTTTTAATATATATGGACACAATTCCTGTTATTTCATATCATTTTTCATATTATCATCATTATTAATCGTTTTTCATCATCTTTCATCATCATTATATCATTCATCATTATATCATTATTGCAATTATTTATCACATTATTGCAATGTTATCATTTTTTATTGCAATTATTGCAGTTATAGTATATATTTTGCAAAAATACTAATAACCAAAACAATAATGATAGTAATAACAATAATAATAACAATAAAAACGATTTATAATAATATTTTATATATATTTTAAATTTAGTCGTATTACGTAATTATTACTGTTAAATAATTATTTTTGCAAATTATATTCCAGTACAAAAATAATAATGTTTAATAATAACAATAATAATACTAAAAAACATATTAAAAACCACTAGCATGATTTTTATTATACTTATACTATTATTTTATTGTTTAATTACAGTTATAATAGATTTATTGGCAATAATACTAATAATTAAGATAATAATAATATAATAATAATAATAATAATAATAATAATAATAATAAAATAATAATAATAATAATAATAAAATAATAATAAAAATATCAAAGTATCAAAATTCTCTTTATTCTCACTTTTATCATCATTATTGTTATGATTAATACAATTCTGGTAATTTATTATCATTATTACCCTAATAATTGCGAAATCACCAAAGAAATCGAAAAAAACGTCATTTTGGAGTATACTCTCAAAAGGCTAATTTCGCTGTTTTTCCCGCTTTTTCGACTTTTGGGAATGTTTTTCTTATACCTTTTTTAATTATATATGGACACAATTCTGTTATTATCATCATCATTATCATGATTATCATCATTATTACGTTATCATCATCATTATCATCATTAATCATTCATCTTTCATTATCATCATTATTGCAATTATTATATCATTATTGCAATGTTATCATTATTATTGAAATTATTGCAGTTATAGTAATATATTTTGAAATAATACTAATAAACAAACAATAATGATAGAATAACAATAATAATAACAATAAAAAACGATTTTTAATAATTATTTATATCATTATCTTAATTAGATGTTATTACTGTAATTATTACTTTTATAATAATATTTTTGCAATAAAACTACCAGTACAAATAATAATAATGATAATAATAACAATAATAATATAATAAAATATTAAAACCCATAGCTGTTAAATTAAATTATATATACTTATTTTATTATTGTTATAATACAGTATAATAGATTTTTGCAATAAATACTAATAATAAGATAATAATAATAATAATAATAATAATAATAATAATAATAATAATAATAATAATAATAATAATAAAAATAATATAATAATATCAAGGGTTATCAAAATTCTCTTTATTCTAAATTTACCCACATTATGTTATGATTAATAAAATTTTCTGGGTAATATTATCTTATTACCCAAATAATTGCCGAAATCACCAAAGAATCGAAAAAACGTCATTTTGGGTATACTCTCAAAAGGCTATATTTCGCTAGTTTTGCCGCTTTTTCGACTTTTGGAATGTTTTCTTTATCCCTTTTATATTATATATGACACAATTTCCCTTTTATTATCATCATCATTATATGATTATCATCATTATTATCGTTATATCATCATTATCATCATTATCATCTTTAAATCATCATATATCATCTTTATTAAATTTTTATATCTTTATTGCAATTGTTATCATTATTATTGCAATTATTGCAGTTATTAGTTTTATATTTGCAATAATACTAATAACACAACAATTAATGATAGTAATAAACAATAATAATAAAATAATAACGATTTATAATAATATTTATATCATTACTTAATTAGTATCGTTATACTGTAATTATTATGTTATAATAATTATTTTGCAATTATATACCAGTAAAAATAATAATAATGATAATAAAAAACAATAATAATACTAAAATATTATAAACCACTAGCGATTATATTATATTATACTTATTATTATTATTTTTAAATACGTTATAATAGTTTATTGCAATATCAATTTAAAGTAATAATATAATAATAATAATAATATAATAATAATAATAATAAATAATAATAAAAATAATAAAAAATAATAATAGAATATTCAAAGTTTTTCAAAATTCTCTTTATTCTAAATTTTTCATCATTATTGTTATGTTTAAATTTACAATTCGGGTAATATTATCATTATACCAAATTAATTGCCGAAATCACAAAGAAATCGAAAAAACGTTCATTTGGAGTTTTACTTCAAAGCTATAATTTCGCAGTTTTGCCTTTTTTCGATTTTTGGGAATGTTTTTTTATCCCTTTTTATATTATATATGGACAAATTCGTTATTATCATCATCATTAAATCAATGATTATCTTTCATTATTAATTTCTTTATCATCATTCATTTTTCATTTATCATTTTATAAAATTTTCATTATCATCATTATTGCAATTATAATCAAAATAAATTATTCAATTTTTTATTTTCATTTTATATTCAATTATTGCAAGTATAAGTATAAAAATATTTTGAAAAATTAATACTAATAAAAAAAATAATGAAAATAATAAAAAAATTTAATAAAATAAATAAATTTTAAATAATTATTTTATATCATTATTTAATTATACTTATTACTGTAATTATTACTTTTAAATTTATTTTTCCCAATATACTAAAAGTACAATAATAATAATGATAATAATAAAATAATAATACTAATAACAATATTATAATCAATTTTATAATTAATACTATATTTATTTTTCATGTTATAATTCTTTATATTTTTATATATATATTAATTATATATATATATTATTATATAATTATAATATATAATTTTAAAATTTAAATTATAAATTTATATAATTTATTTTAATTTATAAAATTCTCTTTTTCTATTATCATCATTTTGTTATGATTAAAAACAATTTTGGTAATTATTATCATTATACCCTAATAATTGCCAAAATTTCACAAAAAATGAAAAAACCGTCATTTGGAGATACTCTAAAAAGGCTATATTCGCTAGATTTTGCCGCTTTTTCGACTTTGGGAATGTTTTTCTTAACTTTTTATATTATTATAGGGACACAATTCCGTTTTTATCATCATCTTTTAATCAGATTCATCATTATATCTTTATATCATCATTATATCTTTAATCATCTTTATCATATATTATCATCATTATTGCAATTATTATCACATTATTGCAATTGTTATCATTATTTTTGCAATTATTGCAGTTATAGTATATATTTTGCAATAAATACTATAACACAACAATAATGTAGAAATAACAATAATAAAAAAACAATAATAAACGATTTTATAAAAATTATTTATATATTATTTAATTAGTATCGTTATTACTGTATTATTACTGTTTAATAATTATTTTGCAATTATACTACCATACCAAATAATAATAATGAAAATTTAATAACAAAAATTAATATAATAACAATATTATAACCACTAGCATGATTATTATTATACTTTTTTACTTATTATTATTATTGTATTAATTACCAGTGTATAATAGATTTTTGGCAATAATACTAATAATTAAGATAATAATAATATAATAATAAAATAATAAAAATAATAATAATATAATAATATAAAATAATAAAAATAATAATATATAATTTTTCAAATGTTATCAAAATTCTTTATTCTCAATTTTATCATCAATTATTTTTATGATTAATACAATTTGGTAATTATTATCATTATACCCTAATAATTGCGAAATCCCCAAAGAAATGAAAAAACGTCATTGGAGTATACTCTCAAAAGGCTATATTCGCTAGATTTTGCCGCTTTTGACTTGGGAATGTTTTTTTTATACCTTTTTATATTATATATGCCCCAATTCTGTTTTATCTTTAAATCATTATCAGATTATCATCCATTTAATTTGTTATCATCATAATTTCACTTTATATCATTATCATATCATTATCATCATTATTGCAATTATTATATCATTATTGAATTTATCATTATTATTGCAATTATTGCAGTTTATAGTATATTTTTTTGCAATAATACTAATAACCACAACAATAATGATGTAATAACAATTAATAAACATAATAACGATTTATAATAATTATTTATATCATTATTTTAAATTTAGTATCGTTTTTACTGTAATTATACTTTAAATAATAATTATTTTTGCAATATACTCCAGTACAATAATATAATGATAATAATAACAATAATAATACTAATAACAATATTATAACCACTAGCATGATTATTATTATACTTATACTTATTATTATTATTGTTATAATACAGTTATAATAGATTTATTGGCATAATACTAATAATTAAGATATAATAATAATAATAATAATAATAATAATATAATAAATAATAATAATAATAATAATAATATATAAAATAATAATAATAATAATATCAAATGTATCAAAATTCTCTTTATTCTCACTTTTATCATCATATTGTTGATTAATACAATTTGGTAATTATTATCATTATACCCTAATAATGCGAAATCCCCAAAGAAATCGAAAAAAGTCATTTTGGAGTATACTCTCAAAAGGCTATATTTCGCTAGATTTTGCCGCTTTTTCGACTTTTGGGAATGTTTTTCTTATTCCTTTTTATATTATATATGGACACAATTCCTGTTATTATCATCATCATTATCATGATTATCATCATAATTATCGTTATCATCATCATTATCATCATTATCATCATTATCATCATCATTATCATCATTATTGCAATATTATCATCATTATTGCAATTGTTATCATTATTATTGCAATTATTGCAGTTATAGTATATATTTTTGCAATAATATAATAACCACAACAATATATGATAGTAATAACAATAATAATAACAATAATAACGATTTTATAATAATTATTATATCATTATCTTAATTAGTATCGTTATTACTGAAATTATTACTGTTATAATAATTATTTTTGCAATTATACTACCATACAAATATAATAATGATAATAATAACAATAATAATACTAATAACAATATTATAACCACTAATATTAATTATATTTATTATTATTATATTGTTATAATTACATATAATAGATTTATTGGCAATAATACTAATAATTAAGTAATTAATAAAATAATAATAATAATAATAATAAAATAATAATAATAAAATAATATAATTATAATAATTATAATAATATAATATCAAATGTTATCAAAATTCTTTATTCTCACTTTTTCATATTATTGTTAGATTAATACAATTTGGTAATTATTATCATTATTACCCTAATAATTGCCAAATACCAAAGAAATCGAAAAAACGTCATTTGGAGTTATCTCAAAAGCTATATTTCCTAGATTTTGCCGCTTTTTCACATTGGAATGTTTCTTATACCTTTTATATATTATGACAAAATTCCTGTTATATTCATCATTATCATATTATCATCATATTATCGTTATCAATCATATATATTATCATCATTATATCATCATTATACATTTTGAATTATTATCATCATTATTGCAATTGTTATCATTATTATTGAATTATTGCAGTTATAGTATATATTTTTGCAATATACTATAACCACAACAATAATGATAGTAATAACAATAATAATAACAATAATAAACGATTTTATAATAATATTTATATCATTATCTAATTAGATCGTTATTACTTAATATTATGTAAATAATATATAATATAATACTATAAAATAATAATATAATAATAAAATAATAATATATAACAATATTATAATATACATAATAATTAATATATATATTAATATTTAAAAATTCTTAATAATTTATCAATATTAATAATTAAAAAATTTAGATATATTAATATAATTAATAAAATTAATAATAATAATAATAATAATAAAATAAAATAATAATTAATCAAAATTTAATTCAATTTTAAATTCTCTTATTCACTTTTAATTTTTGTTCATTATACATTTTATTTATATTATGAACCAAATAATCAAAACAAGAAATCAAAAATATTTTAGATATCTCAAATGCTATATTCAGCAATTTTCTATGCTTTTTCACTTTTGGGAATTTTTCTTAACTTTTTTATAGTATATATTCCAATTACTGTTATTATCATCATCATTATCATGATTTCATATATTATCGTTATCATCATCATTATCATTTATCATCATTATCATCATATATTATCATTTTCAATTATTCATATTTTGTAATTTATATATTTGCAATTATTGAGTTATAGTATAATTTTGCAATAATACTAATAAAAAATA
>NW_023642302.1:0-9932 GCF_015228065.2 Penaeus monodon | reverse complement strand
TAAAAAAAAATTGGGTCACCCTCGGGCACAAACAGTGGGCGTCCCCCGGACACGGGGCTTGGGTGTCAGCTGCGAAAAGTATGGGGTAACTGCAGGAATGTGGGGGAGCGAGGTGAGGTCCCCGGGTTCCATCTTTTAATGATCCTCCATACCCCCACACATATAGGTATACATGCATATTTGTGGTGGTGTGTGCACAATATATATGTATATACATAAGAATATACGACGTATATAATGTAAATGTACATTAGATAGATACCCCCCTATATTCACATATGTAATACATATATATTGTGTATATGATGTGGAGTGTCTGTTGTTTGTATTTGTTACGTACAAAATTTGTGCATGTATTTACAAAATTATGTTATAGTTTATAGTTTTTCTTAGCGTATTATAGAATATATATTTATATATATCACTGTAGTAAACATAACATTTGAATTTTAATAATATTCGATTTTGCTTTCATCTTGATAGTGATGTTAAAAATTGAAGATAGTAAAAAAAATAACACTTTCTCGCAATTTGAATCTTTATTTCAAAATTAGATGATTTTTTAAACAGCATTCGCCGGACCCAGTCAACGAAGAAGCAACTTCGGTGAGACGCCAGGGTATTTGGGACGGGCACAGCGTAGCCCCAGGACACGAGCGGCCGGGAGGGGGAACCGGTGTCAGAGAAAGCAAGGGGCCCCCAATCACCCTGACCGGCCCTTGCCGCCCTCGGGCACTCCAGCACAGATATGGAATAATATCTTTTTGGCCATAAGCATCGCAATTGGGCTCAGACCGAGGGGAAACGGCACCTTTGGGGGACACTAGGGGGCTTTCCTTCAAGGGGCACCCAGCCGGACACGATGCATTCCCCAAGGCAGCGTGCCCCTGTTTCGGGAAGGGCAAGGGGGCCCACTGCGTTGAAGGTCAGAGGCTGAGACAGCTTGAGCGGGGAGATTCTTTGCTGTGGGAAACCGTTGTAGTCTCGTGTTGGTGATTTTGGGGACGGGTGATGGTCGGTCGTTCCCTCATCCACACCCCTGTTATGTCTCCAGCAACAACCTTTTGTCAAACAAATGAATTCAAAAGGGGAATTTGCAAAAAAAATTTAAATTGTTAAGCCTTTTTCCCTAAAAAAAGGGCTTTTGGAATGGTGCGAGACTCCCTGAGGTAATCGGGGTTGTTCATGTCCTCCCCCTGGACGCAGTCCCGGGCGCAGAGGGCCCATGCTCGTTGTGGGGAGGCGCCGCAAAAGGGGAAAGGCGAAGCGAAGGAAATGTCCTGGAAGCTGAGTGGAAAGGGAAAAGCTCACCAGGAGTGACGTCAGTTCCCCAGATCTTGTTCAGCCCGCGGCGGAAGGTGGGTTCCTGGAGGGGGGGGCTGGGAAGCAAAGAATCGTTAGATTTTCGTTATACTAAGACAGTAAAACTTTCCCGGAAGGATTTTTTCTTTCAGTAATGTAGCATTTATGGGGTTTTTTTACATGCAAAGGGGTTTTGTAACTTTCCCCCCAAAAAAAGGATTGTATGATTGACATGCAGTTTCGCTTTTTTTGACACATCATTTTCTTCACTTATTTTCCCCCAAAAGAAAAGATATTTAACCCCCCTATAGACCCCTATAAAAGGTCAGTACAAAAAAGGAATGTATTGACTTCCCAAAAGGCCCGGCGAGGAGCGGGCAGACCGAGGGACTTCAGACGGGTCACTGGTGAGGGACCGGAGCCGAAAAAATATATATAAGACTAAGAGTAGAGAAGTTTTATCAGTTCGGTACATCTTTTTTTCACGCCACTGCTTACTTCCTCATTGGAAAATCCCCTTGTTTTTTTTGTTTTACGAAAGTTTTTTTATGCCCCAAATCATTAAAAGATTTCGAGGGCGAGATTACAAGGTTTTCATTGTTTAAGTAAAACGAAAAGAGTCCTCAAAAATTTTTTAAATAGAACACCCTTTACCCTGCCCAAAATCATTATTATCAACTATTAAATCGCTTTATCTATTAAAAAAAAACATTCCCCCACCAAAACAACAAACCATTAAACAAAAAAAAAAAAACCCCCTATTTTCCCCAAAAAAAAACCAAAATTTTTGAAGATATATATTATGTGTTTTTTGGGGATACAAAACAAACATTTTAATAAATGGAACTTCCTTTCTTTTTTATTTTCACTATTTAGTTTTGTGTACAAAACTTTTTTTTCTTTTTTTTAAATGTAAAATTTTTTTTTATCGATTTTCACGTGATTTATACCAACTGAAATAACTAAGCAAAAATTTTTTGGGCTTTTTCAGCTTTTTTAAATTACAAATAAAGGGGGAAGCACTAGATTTAGTTTTTATTTGGTTATGGAAAAAACTAATAGAGTTCCTCAAAAAACACTTTTTTTTTTAGTTTCTACTTTTCACACAGATGAATTTAAAATTTGCTGTAATAAAAAAACGTATCTACAACAATAATTTTGATAATAATTGGAACCACCCCAGTGTAATGATGAAGAAAAAACAATAACGAAGTGTAGTAATAATAATTAGTGACAATGATGTTGTATAACGATAATAAAATACTAAAATGATAAAAGGATAATGGTTTTTATAAAATAACAAATCAGTGTGGCAATGGGTGCAAAAATGATAATAAAAAAAATTTAATAATATTACTGATAATGTAAGACAATGACAGTAAAAATCAAGCGATAAAAGAGAACAAAATGGTATGGATTGATATGTATATGTTAGTATTATATTTAAAATGTATATATGTATATATATATATATATTAAATATATATATATTAATTATTATATATATTGTGTGTGTGTTGTGTGTTTTGTGTTGTGTGTGTGTGTGTGGGTGTGTGTGTGTGGTGTGTGTGTGTTGTGTTTGTGTTTGTGTGTGTGTTTGGGGTGTGGTGTGTGTTTGTGTGTGTGTTGCGCGCTTTGTGTGTGTTGTGGTGTGGTGTGTGTGTGTGTGTGGTGTGTTGTTCGTGTGGGTGAGGTTGAGTGGTGGGGAATTTAGGTTGTAGTATGCACGGGCGTATTTTTTTGATGAACGAAATAAACATTTTAAAACACGATTTATGATTCATTCATTTTCCTCGTGCAGAAAGAAGGAAAATAATTAATCCGTTGAATATTTATAATATCATTTGATTTCAAATAGGCCTTTTCCTCCAGTCATCCCCCCCCGTGAGTCGAGTTTCTATTTTCTCATTATCCATCGGTAGAATTGGGACACTTCATTTATGCTTCTTACCAAAGATCCTGTGACAAAAAAGACAGGTCGGCGTGTTTGTTCTACATAGCTTCTAGACCCAAAACCCTGAAGGTTTAAATGTTTTGTTAGGAGGTTTTTAGTGAACTAATAAAGTTTTCCCAAACCCCCTGAATAGTACAGCTGTGTAACTTTTTCCCCAGGGTCATTCAGTCAACATTTGTTTTTATGGGGTTTTTTAAAAGAATGCCATCGCAGTATCCTTTGGTACAAAATTTAACATATTTTTTAAAACCCAAAAAATTCACAGGGGCTCTAAAAAAGAGAGAAATTTAAGGGACTCGTACAGAAGCACAGTATGTAAAATTAACACACGGAATGGAGCCTCAAAGGTCTGTAAGATTTTTTTTATATGTTTTGTCCTATGATAATGCGTTGGGTTTTTCTTGCCCCATACCCCTCTTCATTAGAAACTATTTCTGCACGTGCTTTGTGATTAATTACATCTGTATATGTTTTTGCTGACCCCCCCTCTCCTTATTAAAAAAAATTTAACAAATTTCAAATGATAAACTTTTTTTTTAAATTTGTTACTTCATGGCATTTTATCAGACAGTTTTCTCCCATTTACAATTTTTCTTTTTATTTTCAAATTAAAAAAAAAAAAGAAAAGAAGACAAAAAAAAAAATAAAAATAAACATTTTGGAACTAAAAAAATCCGTAAGTTTAATCCACCCGAAAAATGACCCCCGAACATATGAACCTATGCTCTGGCAAACAAGAAAAAAAAAGACTTGTCTCGCGCTTTATTTTCCCGCAGTCTCTCAAGCCTCGTCAGCACAGGCAGCAAGACCATTTTAAAGGGGCAGGGGGGGGAAGAGGCACAGGAAGAAGATAAATAGAGTCAAAGGGATGCGTAGTGGGTGAGGAGTGGGGGAAGGAGAGACAGAAAGAATTAAAGGGAACCCATTCACAACGCAACACACACACACACACACACACACACACACACCACAAAAAACAAAAAAAAAAAAAAACAAACAAAAACACACACACACACACACACACACACACACACACACACACACACACACACACACACACACACATCACAACACACACATACACAATCACACACTCACCACAAACACACACGAAAAGAGAGAGAGAAGAGAGAGAGGAGAGAGAGGAGAGAGAGAGAGAGAGAGAGAGAGAGAGAGAGAAGAGAGAGAGGATACAGGCATCAACACACCACAACACACACACACACACACCAACACACACACAAAACAAACAAAAAAACAGTGGCTCGGGCTACACACAGACATACACCACACACACACACACACCCAAACTCAGTGACAAAGGATACACACACACATACACACCCCACACACTACAACACACACACAACACACCACAACACACACACACCACACACACACACATATATATATAGATTATATAATTATATTAATATATAATAATTTTATATATATATATATATATTATATATGTATATATTTAATAATATATTATAATAAAATATATAGATATATATAGTTTAATATATTATATATATACTATAAATATATATTATATATTATTATATATATATATGTATGTTGTATATATGTGCTATTTTATATATATATAATATATATATATATATATATATTATATAATTATAATATATATTATAATATATTAATATATTATATATATATATGGGCCGGGGTGCCGAAGGGTTTGAGCGTCGGACTAAAGACGTCACGGGGCAATTGATTTGAGGGTTCGAGTCCCGGCCGGGCATTGTTTCCTTGGGGAAGGGAAATTTCACCTCGATTGCTGCCTAGCCCCTGGGGGGCCAAGCCAGCTCAAGTCAATGCCGGGTAAATAAGAGGTGACTCGATAAAAAACACCGGGGAGAAGGCAATGGCAAACCACCGCTCTAAATTGCTAAGAATAAATCTGGGAAAACCCATATCGTCAAGGCCGCGGGACCAATGTTGAGCGTCGGACTCAAACTTTTACGACGGCAATCTGAAATTTGAGGGTTCGGTACCGACCGCCGCGTTGTTCCTTTGGGGAAGGACTTCACTTGATTTCCTACCTAGCCACTGGGTGGCCAACCAGCCCGTCAGTGCTGGTCCCAAGCCCTGATAAAATAGAGAGATTACCAAAAGGTAGCCGGACTCTCCGTGGAAAGGAAAATGGGGACCCTACCACTATCACTCCCCAAAAGCATCAAAACATGAAAACTACAATTTAAATATAGCTGGACCACCCGGGTCAGAATGAACCTACCCTAAAAGAAGAAAATAATTAAATATATATATATAATATATATAATTATATTAAAAATATTAATATATATATGATACATTAATATAATAATAAACTATAACAATATTATATATTATATATATATATATATATAATATATATTATATATTATATATATATATATTATATATATTTATATATACTTTTTTTCATGTTAAATATTGTTTTACTTCAAATTGCAAAAACTACGCGGATAATTTAGCATATCCTTTAGTGTGGTGTGTGTGTGGTTTAAAAATATATAATAATATATAAAAAATATATTATATATAATATATATATATAAAATTATATAAAGAAAAGTACAGAGAGAGAGAGGAGAAGCATACAGGCAAATATAACATCCCAAAATACACCACACACGCATATATATAATATATATAAATTTATAATTATATATATATATATATATATTATATATTATTATATATATATAATATATGCGTGGTGTGTGTTTTTGTGTATGTATATATGTATGCCTGTATGTTTCTCTCTCCTCTCTCTTCACTTTTCTTTATAAAATTATAATTTTAAAATATATTATATAATATTTTAAATTATAATTATATATATATATATATATACCCCCACACACACCACATAAAGGATTCAAAAATTTCCGGTAGTTTGGCAAGTTAAAATACAATCAATATTTAACATAAAAAAATTATATATAAAAATATATATATATATATTTTATATATATTAATTATATATATATATATATATATATATATATATATCATTTTGTATATTGTATATAAATATATATATATTGTATAATATATAAATTTAAAATATATATATATTATATATTTTATATTTATATATTTATATATATTTTTTTTTAACGTGGTTTCTATCGACCCGCCTGGTCACGCATGATACTTAATTGTATTTTTCTGTTGTGTGCTTTAGTGATAGTGGTGGGTCCCCAGTTCCTTTCCACGGAAGTGCCGGGGGTCCCTTTTTGTAATCTCTCTTTTTACGGGGCTTGGGCCCACACTTGTTTGGGCTGGCTTGGCCCACCCAGGGGCTGGGTGGGCCCAATCAAGGTAAAGCCCTTCCCCAAAAGGAAAAAACGCGGCGGTCGGTCCCGAACCCCCGAATTCAGTTGCCGTCGTGACAGCTTGAGTCCGACGCCAACCATTCGGCCCCGGGCCTTTGACGATCATGGGTTTTCCGATTTTTTTTAGCAATTTAGAGCGGGGGTTTTGCCATTTGCCTTCTGCCCGGTGTTTTTATCGAGTCACCATCTCTATTTCCCCGGGCATGATTTGAGTGGCTTGGCCACCCAGTGGCTAGGCAGGCAATCGAGGTGAATTTTCCTTCCCCAAGGGAAACAATGCGGGGCCGGTGACTCAAACCTCGAACCAGATTGCCGTCGTGACGTCTTAGCCGACGCTCTAACCTTTCGGCCACCGGGGGCCCCATATATATATAATATATAATTAATATATATTATATATATATATAATATATATATATTATAAAATATATATAATTATATATATATTAATATACACACACACACACGCACACACACCACACACATATATAATATATATATATTTTTATATATATATAATTATATATTATATTATAAAAATATAATTAAAATTTATGCAATATATAATAATACATATATTTTATTATTATATATATATATATATTATATATATATATATTATATTATTATCAATATTTATTATATTATATTATTTATATATATATAATATAAATATTATCTATAATATATATATATTATAAATATATATATAATATTATAATATATATATACATAATATATTATGTGTGGGGTTTGTTTTGGTGTGTGGTGTTGTTTTTGTGTGTTGGGTTGTGTGTGTGTGTGTGTGTGTTGTATTGTGGTGACCCTGTTTTTCCACTGTATTTTTTGTGTGGTGTGGGGTGTGTTTTGGGAGTCTGTGGTAGCCTGTATGCCCTGTTTTTTTGTTTGTTTTGTTGTGTGTGGTGTGTGTGTGTGTGGTTGGGGTGTGTGTGTTGCCTGATGCCTCTCTCCTCTCTTCTCTCTCCTCCCCTCTCTCTCTCCTCCTCTCTCTTCTCTCTCCTCTCTCCTCTCTCTCTCCTCTTTCTGTGTGGGGTTTTGTGTAGTGTGGAGTGGTGTATGTGTGTGTGTGTGTATGTTTTTGGGGGGGTTTTGGTGTGTGTGTTTTGGGTGTGTGTGTGTGGTGTTGTTGTGTGTTTGTTTGTTGTTTGTTTTTTTGGTGTGTGGTTTTGTGTTTGTTTGTTTGTTTTTTTTTGTTTTTTTGGGTTTGTGTGTGTGGTTGTGTGTGTGGGGTGGTGTGTGTGTGTGCGTATGTAAATAGTTTTACCATTATATTCTTTCCTGCTCCCCTTTCCCCCACCCCCTCACCCACCACGCAGTCACTTTTTGACCTTTTTTCTCTTCTTTCCCTGTGCCTCTCCCCCCTCCCCCCCCCTTTCAAAGTGGTCTCTGCTGCCTGTGCAAGGGGTTGAGAGATGCGGGAATAAACGCGAGACAAGTTATTTTTTTTGTTTGCCAGCAGCATAGGTTCATTGTTGAGGTCCCCTTTTCGGTGATGGATTTAAACTTTGTGACTTTTTTGTTTCCCAAAAGTTTAAATTTTCTTTTTTTTTATTCGTCTTCATTTCTTTTTTTTTTTTTTAATTTAAAATAGAGAAAAAAATTATTGTAAATGGGGGGTAAAATGGTAAAGATATATGCACTGGAGATAACAAAAAATTTTAAAAACAAAGTTTATCTTTTAATTTGTTAATTTTTCTTGATGAAGTCAGAGAGAGGGGGGGCCCCTCAGCAAATGAACAATCAGAGTAATTAATCACAAAAAAGCACGTGCGAGAAATAGATTTTTAATGATAGGGCTAATGGTGCAAGAAAACACAAGCATTTTTTCATCAGGGCAGAAACATATAATAAGAAATACATACAGACCATTTGAGGACTGCCATTTCCCTGGTGTTAATTTTATACTGGCTCTCTGTAGAGTCCTTTTAAAATTTTTCTCTTTTTAGATGCTCTGTGAATTTTTGGGTTTTTCAAATATGTTTAAATTTAGACCAAGGTACTGCGTGGCATTTTTTTAAAAAAGCCTAAATAACAATAGTTGAGAATGACCATGGGGAAAAGTTTCACAGCTGTGACTATTCAGGGTTGGGAAGCTTTTTTTACGTTCACTAAAACCCCTAACAAGCACATTAACCTTCAGGGTTTGGTTAGAAGCTATTAGAAACAAAAACTGCCGACCTGCTTTTGTACAGGACTTTTGGTAAAAACGAATAATGAAGTGCCCCCTTCTACCCATGGAAATGAAAAATAGAAAATCGACCACGCGGGGTGGATGAGGGGGCAAAAGGGCCCAAATTTTAAAGCTAAGATTGTATGAATATTCAACGAGATTTAAATTTTTTTTTTCTTTTGACGAGAAAATGTAATGAATCATAAATGTGTTTATAAATTATATTTTGTTTATACAAACATATAAATACGCACACGTGCATACGTACAAACGTAAATTCGCCACACACTCAAACCTCACCCCCCACGAAAAAACACACACCACACACACCACAACACACACACCACACAACAAAAAGCGCGCCACACACACCCCACAACAACACAAAAACACCACACATACACACACACACACACCACCACACACACACACCCACCCCACACCACACACACACACATATAATTTTAATAATTAAAATATATATATATATTTTATATATTTTATATATAAATATACATATAAACATTATTACATACCCCTATACATATACATACCCTACCACTTTTTCTTCTTTTATCGCTGATTTGTTACTGTCATTGTCATTACATTTAGTAATATTTTTTCAATTTTTTTTTTATCATTATTTACACCATTGCCACACGTGTTGTTATTTTTATATAAAACCCTTATCCTATTTCTTATTGTAGTATTATTTCGTTATCCAACATCATTTCACTATTATTTTACTATCACATTTGTTATGTTATTTCTTCTACATTACATGCGGGGGGTTCCAAATTATCTAATTATGTTTTAGTACTGCTGTTTTTATTAAGCAAATTTAAAGGGCAGCTGATGTGAAAGTAGAAAATAATAAAAAAGGTTTATGAGGAACTTATTTTTCTTCCATAACCAAAACAAAAAATAAAATCATAGTGCTTCCTTTTTGTAACTTTGAAAAGGAAAAAGACCAAAAGTTTGCTTAGTTATTTTAGTTGGTAAAATCACTGAAAAACGACTCAAATACTACGCAAAGTTTTTTACACATAAACATAAAAAAGGAAATATAAAAAAAAAGATGAAGTTCCAAATTTTTTGTATTCAAAAATAATCG
>NW_023642301.1:0-5000 GCF_015228065.2 Penaeus monodon | reverse complement strand
TATATTATTATATATGTATATATATATGTATATATATATATATATATATTTTTTTTTTTTTTTTTTTACAGAATAACGAAATGTTTGAAGTTATTACGATCCTGAAATAGATAGATGTAAAAATATAAAATAAGTAAATCAAGTAATGTATAGGATAATTTTAAGCGAAATATTTCATTTACATGCATAATAATTCCATTGAGCTTTTTAGCTTTCTGCTTTAATAATCACTGCAGTTGCAAAGGAAATGCCAACAATACAACAGTACCTCGTAATTTTCATTCTTAAGAAAATATCAAAGAAACAAACACACAATTCATTTACGTCAGAACCTTCCGTGTAGATAAAAACAATGTATAATTACGCTGATGTAAGACGACAACTCAGAGCCAAAAAATGGTTATCTTGTCTGATACGAAAATCCAAAGAATTAGCGCAAAGGCTGGAGAAAATAGTCGCATTCTTTCATTATTTATTACGAGCAGTAAAGAAAAAAAGTGTAAGAGCGAGTCCTTTTTTGTATTAGTAGAGTCAAAATAAGTTATAGTATTTTAAAGAATATCATGCAAGTAATAAACGTGAAAATCATGAAATTATACTTATGCTACGTCATGAACATTACAGCTATATTTGCCTCCGTCTATGTTATTGTTGTTCTTGAGGTCTTGATTTGCTAGATGGAGGACTTGGGGTGGCTAAGGAGAGGATAAAGAAATTGGAGAAATGGAGAGAAACAACAACAGGCACAAAAAGCTACCAAGAAAGATGCAGTGCAAAATGTCTATTGGACAAAGTCCTGTACTGACAATACGGATGTATAAAAAACTGTTGATAGATAGATACACACACACACGCACGCACGCACGCACGCACGCACGCACACCACACACACACACACACTAACACAAACACACCCCCCCAACACAAACACACACACACGCACGCACGAAACGCACGCACAACACACACACACAACAAACACACACAACACACACACACACAGTATTTATTTTAAATAAAAATTAATATAAATATATTAATATATATACATATTTTAATATAAAATATATAATAAAATATAATTATAATATTTTAAATTATGTTGATTTTTATCATATCAAGACATATATATATATATAATTATTATATATAAATATATAATATATATTAATTTTATTTATATATATATATATATATGTGTGTGTGTGTGTGTGGGGTTGGTGTTGTGTGGTGGTGTGGGTGTGTGTGGTGTGTGTTGCGTGTTGTGGGGTGTGGGTTGGTCGTGCGTGGTGGTGCGTGCGTGCGTGTGTGGTGTATCTATCTATAAAACATTTTTTTATCATCCGTATTTCATACAGGATTTTGTCCAATAGACTTTTGCAGCATTTTTCTTGGTGCTTTTTGTGCCTTTTGTTGTTTTCTCCATTTCCCCAATTTTTTTTTACCCTCCCCTTTCCCCCCCAAGTCCTCCATCTAAAAATAAAGACCCAAGAACAAAATAAAGACGGAGCAAATATAGCTGAAATGTTCATGACGTAGCAAATATAATTCTGTTTTTCACGTTTTTACTTCATGAATCTTTAAAATATATAATTTATTTGACTTACTAATAAAAAAAAGGCTCGCTTTTCATTTTTTCTTTACTGCTCGTAAAAAATAATGAAAAAAGCGACTATTTTTTTCCAGCCTTTGCGCTAATTCTTTGGGTTTTTGTATCAACAAGAAAACCCTTTTTTGGGTCTGAGTTTTTCGTCTTCACACGTAATTATCAGTTTTTATCTACACGGAAGGTTCTGACGAAATGAATTGTGTGTTTGTTTTTTTGATATTTCTTAAGAATAAAATTTCGAGGGGAGTTTATTGTTTGGATTTCCCTTTTCAACGCAGGTTTTTAAAGCAGAAAACTAAAAAGCCAATGGGAATTTTTATCAGTAAAAGAAAAAATTTCGCTTAAAATTTTCCTATACAACTTTATTTACTTTTTTATTTTTTACATCTATCTATTTCAGGATCGTAATAAATTTAAAAAAATTTCGTTATTCGTAAAAAAAAAAAAAAAAAAAATATTTTATATATAATATACATATATATATACATATATATAATATATATAATATATAATTATATATTTTATATTAATATTATTTATTATTATATATATATTATGCAAAATGCAAAATAAATTTATTTTAACGAGGGGATTGGAGCCCGCTGTTGAATCATGAATCACTGAGAAAGTTTGAAAAGTCTTTGGGTTATCTTAACACAAGTAAAATCAGCTTGTTATTGCAGAGAATTTCGTCAAAGCGTTTTCACAACTACGAGATTCGATAAAAACTTCGACCTTTTCAGCCTACATTCATGAAACTTATTATCTATTTCAGTCTAAGTTTTTTGTTTATTTTTTTTTATTTTAATTTCCCATTTTTATTTTTATTTATCTATCTTTTTTATTTATCATATTTTTACTTTTTTTTGGTAGCGGGATCCGGGGAAAACAAAGAGGTACTTCAAAATCCTTGTAGGATAGGTGCTCTTACTTAAACTGGTCATTGTCTCTTGGGAAAGCAGCTGGTGGGGGTAGGCCGGCGGGTTTAGGGCGGGGTGCTGACCCGGAGAAGCTCCCAGTCGGCGGGCCCGAGTGCTGTGCGGGGTTGGAGTGCCCCTGGCGTTGACGATCTGGGTTTTCCGGATCCCGAGACTTAAAAGTCGGAAAATCACAAGGTTGGGTTTGGAGTGGACGCGAGAAGTGGATCCCCTGCTGGGGGGGGGGAGGACAAGGCAGATGGGGCTGGGGAATCCCCTACGCTTTCCCCTTTTTAAAGAACCCCTACAAAATATTACGCAAATCCCTTTCCCTGTTGATTTTTTTTTCATATTATTTTTTAAATCTTTACTAGTATCTATTTTTTATTTCTATTATCAATTTTTTCATTTTCATTGTTGTTATTATTTTTATTGTCATTTTATATCACCTTTTTATCATAAAAATAAAATGTTATTAGCATCACCAATCCATATTTTCAATTTTTTTATTTTTTTAATCGTTGTTTTTATTACCATATTTCTATTTTTCTTTCTATTCTAAATTTTTATTTTTATTATTATTTTATTTTATCATTATTTTTATTATTATTATTTATCTTTTTATTATTACTATTTTTATTTTTATTATTAATTTTATCATCATTTTTTTAATTATATATATTATTATTATTATATTATTATTATTATTAATTATTTTTATTATTTAATTTTATTATATTATTATTTTTTATTTTTTTCATCATCATCATCTCACATTGTTTTTTGTTATTATTTTTGGTAATAATTTTACTGAAAAAAAGATAATGATACATCATTACTTTGCTACTACATTTCTTTATTATCTTTAAATATTATTTTTTTTGTTATTATTTATTATTATTATGTTTTTATTTTTATTTTTACTATTCGTTTATTTTATTGCTTTTACCATTACTATTGTTGTTATCACCACATCACCCTTTTCTTTAGTCTTTATTATTATTATTATTCTATTTTTATCATTGCTATTATTATTGTTATTATTTTTTATTATTGTTTTTTTTTTTTCTTTTTCTTCTCTTTTTCTTCTTATTATTATTTTATTTTATTATTAATTTTTTTTTAATAATAATAATAATAATATTTTTTATTATCATTCTTATTATTATTATTATTATTATTATTACAAATTATTTATTTAAATTATTTTATTTTTATTATTATTATAATTACTATTTTTCCCCATTTTACTCATTTTTATCATCACCATCATCATATTATCACTATTAATTCAAAATTATTTTTTTTTTTTTCATCTAAAAAATTTGTTATTTCATATAATCTTATTTTGTACATTTTTCCCATAATCATTATTATCATTATTTTTTAATTATTATTAATTTTATTTTATTATTAGATCATTTTTTTATTTTAATACTAATATTATTATTATTTTTATTGTTATTATCACCCCATCGTCTCATCATCACATCATCATCATCACCCACCATCATCATCTCATCTCATCATCATCATTCATCATCATCATCACTCATCTCATCATCTCATATCATCATCATCATCACATCACCATCATCATCACATCATCATTATCATTATTATGACTGCTATCATTAAATTATCTTAGGAGAGTGTGGTGAGTAAGTTGTTTTTATTATTGTTAACTAAATATTACTAACTTTTTTGTATTATTTTCCAAATTTTTTAAGGGCAGGGGTATCGGGAGAAATACAGAATAAAGCAATATAATAACACGGCAGGAGAAATGTAATGCGAGAGGGACAGCAGGGGTAATAGTTTTAAAAAAATAAACACATTACCTTTTATATAATTTATTTTCCTATTATCATTACCATTCAGAGATAAAACCCCCCAAGTGCACAAAATTTGGAAATAACTGTAGGTTTTAAAATCGTGACACCACACACCACACACACCCCCACACAAAACACACCACCACCCACACACCACACACGGCACACACACAACACATACACCATACCACAACCACAACAAAAACACACACACACACACAAACACACCAACAAAACACACACACATGCCACCCAACACACACACACGAACACAACACACCACACCCACACACCACCATACCACTCACACACAATCACACCACACACCCCAACACACACACAAAACCAAAAAACCCCCACACAAACACACAAACAAAAACACCCACACACAATCTATCAAATCATCTTCTATTATATTTAAAATTTTTATATATTATATATATATTATTATATTTTGTGTGTGTGTGGTGTGTGTGGTGTGTGGTGTGTGTGTGTGTGGTGTGTGTGTGTTGTGTGTGTGTGCGTGTGTGGGGTATCATACACAGCACCCCACACACCACACACACACACACACCACACCACACACACACACCCCACACACACAACACCACACCACACACACACACAAAAACACACACA
>NW_023642300.1:10000-40142 GCF_015228065.2 Penaeus monodon | reverse complement strand
TTTGGTTTTTTCCCGAATTACCTTTTTTCCCCTTCTTTTTAAGCCGAAGGGAATTCCCAAATATTTTTTTTTTTGCAAACGGAAATACATCACCCATCTTACATACAGTGTACGAAATATTACGTATATAATAATAATATTTTAATTATATATATATATATATATATAATATATATAAATATTAATATATATTTTGGGTGTGGTGTGTGTGTGTGGTGTGGGTGTGTGTGGGTGTGGTGTGTGTGTGGGGTTGTGTGCGTGTGTGTCGTATACGTATACATATATATATATAATAATATATATTATATTATAATATATATATATATATAAAATATATATATATATAATATTTGTTGTGTGTTGTGTTTAATGACATATGTTTCTGAGTATGTACTGTTATTTATCTTTTTGTATGCACCCCCCCCCCACCAATAAAAAAAAAAAAAAAGGGGAAAAAAAAAGATATATATATATATATATATATTATATATATATAATTATTTTGCGACTTTAGGAATTTTTAGCCATATTTTGCAAGCTGAAGTAAATGTAAATTTCCAGCCTTCGTTAGAGATGATTTAAATTTTCCCCAAATTTCCCAAAACCTGTTTAAAGTTTTCCCCTGTACGGATATCTCAAATTGAAAGAAAAAAATAAAAAACACACAAAAAAAAACAGGGAACAGTGTCAAAAACGATATTAGTTAATTTTTCAGTTAATTTTTCGTTCATCATGGAAAATTTAAATTTTGAAACTTATTAAACAAATGGGTTCAAAAGCTTTGGATAAAAACATTACTTTTTTTTCGCATTTAGTACGACAATACTGCAACACACGGGAAAAATTGTGGCAATATTAAACAGAAGGAAATCTTTTATAAGTTTTATTTCAAAAACAACAAATAAGTCTTTGGGGGAAAAAATATCTTTTTTACAAAAACATTTTTGTATTTTATCATACAACGTTTGGTTTTTAAATACAGCCCTGAAGTTGACACAGAAGGGCCCGTATAGAGGGAGAAACCCTTTTAGATTTTGCTGCATTTAAAAAGAAGATTTCACTAATAAGATGCAGACAAAGAGAAATAGGATGTAATAGTTATGCTTTGGTATGAAGAATACAAAAACAACGCAAATGCTGAACTTTTTAACGAAATGATCAAAGGGGAAAGGCACAATACGCCTTTTTTTGGAAACAAAAACACACCCCAAAGAAACAAAGCGACCAATGGAAAAGGGAAAGAAAGGGGAAAGGGAAAAAACAATACGGCAGGAGCGGGGGTGACAGGAAACGAGGTCATGAGAAGGAATTTTTCCTGCAGGGGAAAGAATACACTTTGATCGTATAAGTTTAAAAAGACAGCAGCGCCAGGATTTAAAATGCGAGGGAGAATAACATAAATAAGGAAAAAAAGTGGCAGGAAAAATGCGGGGCGCCAGTAGTGCTGGATGTAAAGTGGGGGAAGGAGCAAACGAAAAAGGGCTAGCTGCACCATTTTTACATTTTTTTGTTGTGTACAGAGAGTCATAAAAAAACTCTATGGAACACAAACTTTAAATTAATGAAAGTTGAACCCTGGAAACTTTCTCAATCTGGTTTCAAAATTGGGCAAGGTATATCATAAAAAACAATGTTCTGCAGATGTATCATCATAAACTTTTTTATTTTCTAAATTACAAAAGTTTGAAAAATACTCTTTTTTTTGGTGGAATTAATAAACCCGTAGGAGAAACACACACAAAAAAAATAGAAAAAAAAAAAAAAAAAAAAATAAAGATAAAAACTTTCCCCAACGCAGAGCAATGGAAACTATGGCTGGCCCTTTCAAAAAACTCACAGGTTTTAATTGTCATAAAACAAAGGAGCCCTTACATATGTCAAGTCCAACTTTAAAAAAAAAAATAAGTCCTTCCTCAAATAGACCTTTTTCTTTAATAAGAAAATTTTAAAAAAAATATAAACCCAAAAACCCCCTTCAAGTCCCACAAAATTATGATCTGCTATTTTACTGTAACAATTTGAATTGTTTCATCTGAGCGGAATGAATGATGATCTGAAAGCTAAAATAGTGTGAAAAGAGCTAAAACATGTTTAGCGTAGTTAATTTGGCCTGTTTTGTTTATATAAAAACACTCACACACACAACACAACACACACACACACACACACACACACACACAACACCAAAAACAAAACACACACACACAACCAAACACACACAACACACACACACACACAACAAAACAACACACACTCAACCAAAACAATTTTTAGAAAAAAAAAATAGAGTTAGATCCTTTAAACTTTTGTTCTAATGTTTTAGCGAAAGGGAAAAATTTCCTATTTCATTTTTGTTGAACGGAAAAGATTTTTGTAATTAAAGTTGGATAGAGATAAAAAGAATATCCCCCAAAGGATAGATAATGAAATAGAAAGAAGACAGATGGTGAGTGATACGTGGAGAAAAACATATAACGGGTTTAGGGGGCAATCACTGACTGCTAGTGAATATTTATCGTTACGAAATGAATGCATCAAAATTGTTTTAATAAATGAAAATCAAGCCTTTTGCAGAAACCCAAACGAGGGGTTAAAAGTAATATCCATTAAGATTGACAGAACGAAAATTTATGACTTTGTTAAGTTTCCCCCCGAATACGGATCAGCAATGCGAAAAAAAAAAAAAAATTTAATTTCTTATTTTTTATGTTTTCCAAATTTCCCAGTACTGGTTGATATTTCAATGCTTGTTTATGAAAACCGATAGTGAGGGGGGTGCATTTACGAGAAAATTTTTTTTCAACGGTCAACCCTAACACACACAACCCCAAAACAACACACCACACACACACACACACACACACACACACACACACACACACACACACCACACACATATATATATAAATATATATATAATTAAATATAACATTATTACACAATGCATATACACAACAAATACAAAACCACACACACACACCACACACAAACACACACAATTATATATATATATTATAATATATATTATATATATTTTATATATATATATAATATTATTTTAAACTATTTTTAATATATATAATATATAAATAATATATAAATATTATAATATATATGTTTTTCTCTCTCTCTCTTCTCTCTCTCTCCCTCCTCCTCTTATATTATATTAAAATAATTTTAAATATAATATATTCTATATATAAATATATATTATAATATATATATATATAGATTATATAAATTTATTACATATGCGTACTTCGTCTGTGTACATATAAATATATAATATAATATAATATATATAATATATATTTTAATAATATATATATATATATATATATATATTAAAATATAATACACGGGCGGTAGCCGAGGGTTAGAGCATCAAGAGTCACGACGGGAATTTGAGTTCGAGGGTTCGAGTCCCCGGCCGGCAGTTTTTCCAGAGAGAGGGGGGGGGAAGAGGGGGAAGGAGGGAGAGAGAGGAGAAAAAAAAAAAAAGGGCAGGAGCGAGCAAGGATCTTAAAACCCCGATTCCCTACCAGCCAATGGGGGGCCAAGGCGCCCAAGCGGTGTGGCCCGGGGGAGTGGAGAAAAGGGGGCGTCAGGAAGGCATCCCGGTATAAAACTTATCTGCCAGAACCAAATCATCATGGGACCCATAGAAAAGGGATAAAACTAAGAAAAAAAAAGATATTATATAACATATAAATTAATATACATAGTATAAATGTATATGTACAAAAACATATATATATGTATATTATAAATAGATGATTTATATATAAATACATCTATACATGTACGCATGCATTTATGTTTGCGTGTGATATGATATAAATAATTTTATAATATATATTAAAATATATAATATATAAATATATAATATATAAAATAATATATTTATGTATGGGGGGTGTAATATTACATAACATGTGGGTGATTATATTTATTTATATATATATATATATATAAAATATATAATATATATATATATATTATATTTATATATAGCAATACGAAGAGGGGAGACTAATAAAATTTTAGTTATTCGCAAACGTTTTAGAGACCAGTCTTATCTCTTCATCGTGCGCAATATGAACGAAAAATATAGCTTTAGAAACAGAACTATACTAATTAAAGGGGTTTCGAAAATTCAATTAAAGTTTTCAAATAACAAAAAAAAAGTGAGCAAAAAATGAGAAAAACAAAAAAGGTATGGGAAATTGGGACAAACAAGATATACATTTGAGAAAAAACAAAAAAAAAGAAAAACTTTGGAAAAAATATGAAAAACAAACCCCGCAGGGTGATAGTCAAGGGAATGGAAAAGCTAACTATGAACAAGGTGGTTGCGGTAGAGTTGTGTTAAGCCCCGGTTTCATTTTTGGGATCAACAAAGTTTTCCGAGACATGGGGTCTGGGCGGGGGGAAAGAGAGGAAGAATTTTAAAGTCTGTTTTGGGAGAAAGGATTGGGGTTTTGGGAGAGGTGCTTTATGGTCTGCTCAGCGGTACGAAAAGACTCCCTTTTGTGTTCCATTATGCGGGGAAAAACCCATCGTGAGGTGGACCCCACGACCGACTTGGCAGTCAGGATAGGAAAATAGATAATACATTAGAACAAAAGTTAAAGGGGTTTTCCGTAGGCGGGTTTCAAAAAATTTGAAATAGGTTAGAATTATGAAAACAAAAGTAAATTTTTATTTGCGGGTAATTGTTTTGTAAGAGCGTTTTTCAAATGTTTTCTATTCAAAGTCATTTTTTCCCATAGAGGGTATTTTTACATATTGCTATGCCAGGGGATTTTTGTCTCTGTGCAAAACATGTGTTAACATGAAAAGGAGGCCGGGGCAGTGTTAACATAAAAAGGATGCCCTGAGAAAACAGATGAAAATGGCCCGTGAGGGGGAGGAGGGGGAAACAAGCCAGGGACGCAGTGGGTTTGTCCGGAAGCCCACTGTTCCCTTTGTATGTAAATTTTGTTTTCCCCTGTTATAAGCGTATCTGCAGTGGCATGCTGGTTTCCCCCTGTTTGTCCCTATAAAAAAGTGTACGGGTAAAAAATTGGTAAATAAAGGAAAGACTGTTTTTGGTTTATTTGGGCCCCTGCCTCCCCAAGTGCTTTTCCCCTGGGGTTTTTCTGGGACGCTGTGGTGCCGGTGCCTTTTGGGCTTTTCAGTGTTCACGCCCCTGTGGATAGCCGCCTTTCCCCTAGCCTCCCTTGTGTTGGTGCAGGAGACGGGGCGGTCGGGCGTAAACAATATTTATTACCTTTTTACAGATGAACAAAGGTTGTTTTGAGAAAAATTTTTTTACAAAGAAAAACCTTTTGTTATTTTATAAATAGATACAAGGGTACCCTTTATTGCAAAGAGGTTTATTAAAAAATTTTATTTCATCATAAAAGGTGGACAAATTTGCTACATAGTTATATAGGCTTAGTGGGGGTGTTTTTATGCTTTTGATTTTAAAAAAATAGGGATATTGTGAGAAAAAAAGGGGCCGAGGCCAGTAAGGTTGGTTTACGGTAAAATAGGGGTAGGGGAAGCGGCCATTAACATTGGTAAAACAGGTGGCAAAAAAGGGGAGTTAGTTATTCTGTTGCATTTCACAGGTAAATTAATATTGGATTTTTAATAAAAATATAATATAATAGATTTTCATGCAAGGGCTTTGAACAATACAAATGTGTTTTTTCAATATACCGACGGTAAAATGGGTCTAAGTTCAAAGGGGGATTTTTTTGAGCCAGTTTAGTTCGTGGTGACAGAGAAAAGCATTGGGATATGAAGGGGGCCAAAGGGGGGGCCCCCTAGCTAAAAACCCCCTCTGTTTGGGTTATAGATCATTATCATATGAAAAAACAAAATGGTGGTCTGCAATAATGAGTAATTTTTTTTAAAAATTTTTTTAAACCAAAGTTGCAAGGTGGGTGGTTTTATGTGTTTGTTAAATATTAGTGGTTTTTTAGAAGGGGGCATTAGTGACAACGATTTTACGTCAAAAAATTTCCATAGTGAGGTTTTTGGGGTTGGGTGATTTCATTTGCCCAAAAGGGTGTGGAATATCAAAAGGGATATTTATTGGGAAATTAAAAGGGGACAATATGGGGAAACCCGGGAAATTTTGCAGTATTTTGTTTAAAGTGCCCATGGATGAAAAAATGGGTCTAAAGGAATATTAGGGTTGGGACTTTTGAGAGACCCTACAGTAGCCAAGTTGGGAAACCAGAAGTAGATAAAAAAAATTAAGGGGTTTTTTACCAATGGGGGCGATTTTTAAACATCCGGAGAAGTCTTTTTAGTTTTTTCTTCGAGATCAATAAGGGGTGATATATCAGAAGTGATCTTTTTAATTTGGATGGCATTTAGGATGTTAAGAATTTTGGGGAAGTCACGTTTGTTTAAAATGCAACCCCCACGGGCCCTTGTCTGGGGCTGGTGATTAAAATAGCACTTTTTTAAAACGGGTGTGGGGGAACGTGAAAAAATTTGCTCATTAGTTTTAATTTGACGAGAGAATTTCCGGAAAAATGTTATTAGCTATAGTTGTTATATTTTGGTACATTGCTGAGTGTTTTATGGCCCGGGCCCTTTATTTTTTCAGCAAATCCCCTTGTTTATAAAATCATTTAGCATAAAAACACTCATCACTAGGCCCATAATCTATGTAGAATTGGTCCACCTTTCATGATGAAATAAATTTTTTTAAAAAACTTTTTTTTTTTTTTGCAAATAATGGTTTACCCATGTATCTATTTGAAAAAATAACAAAGGTTTTTTTTGAAAAAAAAAATCTCAGATAAACCCTGTTGTATATCTGAAAAAAAGGGATCATGATATGTAAAATATTTTTTGGGGGGAAATTGGTTTGAAGTAAAAAACATTTAAAAACCCTCTACAAAAAAAATTACCCGCAAAAAAAATTACTTTTTTTTCAGTAATTTAACACTTTTGCAAATTTCTTAAAAAGCCTACGAGATGCCACTTTATTGTTTTCTAGTGTATATATTTTTTACCTGTCCATCCCAAAGTCGGTACGGGGGTCCACTCCGATGTTTATGTCACCGCATAAGGGAACACAAAGGAAATTTTTTCGAAAGGGGACTACCCTAAGCAGCCCATTTTTCCGGGCCCATAAGAGAGATCTCACCAACACTCACATCCTTCCCTCTTCCCCCCGCCTAGACCTATGATCTCGGAACTTTGTTACCCGAAAGATGAAACCGGAGCTTAACAAAATTCTACCGCAACCCCCTTTGTTCACTATTTAGCGTTGCCTTTTCCCTTTGACTATCACCAGGGGGTTTATTTTTTAAAATTTTTTTTTCAATTTTTTTCGTTTTTGTTTTTTTTCCATGATATATTTGTTGCCTAAACCCTATCCTTTTTGTTATGCTCTTTTTTGCTCATTTTCTGTTGTTATTTGATATTTTTTTTGAATTAGCGAACCTTTTTAAATTTAGTATAGTTCTGTTTTCAATATATTATTTTTTGGTTCACTATTTGCAGCATGATGAAGAGATAAGACGGCTCTGAAAACGTTTGCGAAAAAAAAACATTTAAAATTTTTCACGGCCGTATTTGTCTAACCCCCTTTTTATTGGGCTGTTTGACCCCTATGTGGAAAACCCTAACGAATTTTAAATATAATGTATAGTAATATATATATATAAAATATATATTTTATATATATTATATTTTAAATTATATATTAAAATACAATATTTTGAATATATGTGTATATATATGTGTGTGTGTGTTGTTTTAAAAAATATGTAGTTATATTATATGTATATAAACACATATATAACAATATATGTATATAGTGAAATATATATAACATAAAACATAAAAAATACATACATAAACATATTATGTAACATCAAATGTACGTATAACACTATTATTAATATATGTAATATATATATAAAATATATAATATAATAATATATATAATATATGTACAGTATATGTATATACCATATTTGTAGGTATAAATATATTTATAAAACTAAAAAATACACACACACACACACACACACACACACACACACACACACACACAAAATTTATATATAATATATATTATAATTATTATATATATATATATATATATATATATGATTATATAAAAAACCCCCACCCCCCACACCTATGTGGGGTTTTGTAGTATATATTATTATATATTTTATATATATTAATATATATATATATATGTGTGTGTGTGTGTGTGTGGTGTGTTCTGGCGGTTGTGTGAGTGTGGTGTTGTGCGGCGGTGGTGTGCGTGCGTGTGCGTGTGCGGTGCGTGGTTGCTTTTTGGTGGTGTGTGTTTGTGTGTTGGTTTGTGGTGTGGGTTGTGTGTGTGTGTGTGTGTGTGGTTTTTTGTGTGTGGTGTGTGTGTTTTTCTGTTGTTCACGCGTGTGGTGTGTGCGTGGTGTTTGGTGCGTGTGCGTGTGTGTGGTGGTTTTTTTGGTTGTGTGTGTTTTGGTGTTGGTGGAAAAGAGTACTATTTCTGAATTTCGCGCATTTGCGCTAGTGCATTGTGGGAGCAGCTCACCAACTCGAGGGGAACTGGTTTCGGGACATGAAAATTTCTCATTTTTAAGATGGCAGTAATTGTCAGCAGTAAAAAATTACAAATTCCAACGGAGACAAGTGTCTAATGAAGGTCATTGCTTTTTACCATTTGCGAAAAATTCATTTACACATCCTTAAAACATAAATTTTTCTTGAAGCACGGGAATCATCATTTCCGCGCACGGGCGAACAAAGAATTTTTTTATATTCGTATTTCATTTTTAAATTTTTTTCGTTGGGGTTTTTTTATTTGTTTCTTTAATTAGTAGATGTTTTTTTTAAGGGGGAAAATTAATTCAGATATATTTAAAATGTTTTAATTATTCTTTAATCAAGGGGTATCAATAGAAAACTACGTACCTTATGTATAGTTTGTTGTCACATGATTCATATGTATACGCATGCACCTTTTCAGACGTACATTTTTATCAAATACATGCAGCACTCCTCAAATATATACCACACACACAACCCCACACAAGTAAATACCATACCGTGTAAATATTCCCAGAGCATAATACTACTCGCATCTTTTGGGGGTATTGCAAGGGATAAAAAAAATTTCGGGGGGAAGTCTTTTCGATTAGAAGAACCCTTCGCAGTTCTTGCATTCAGTGGGGAAAAAAGTTTGCCTTGCAAAAAATAATTATTTGGGGCCCCTTTAAAACGGCGAAGGAGTTTCCGTCGAGAGAAGGAGCAGAAAAGATAGGTTTTGAAGGCGTTTCGTAAATTTTTTATGTTGGGAAAAAATTAATTTGATATTTATGAAGTATTCCCGCGTATAGAGTATTTCATCTCGATAATTATTTTTTTCTTGTTTTTGGTTTATAGATTTACAAAAATACAGCATGTCTATCATTCTGGTTTAGATCCCAATTTGATAAATATGATTAAAATCTGACTCTATTTTCCCGTCTTTCACATTGGAAGATTGAACATTTTTATACCCCTTTCCCACCTATCCTTTTATGTCTTTGTCTTTCACAAATCTGCAAAAACCTTTTAATTTCACCATTCGTTTTATTTTCCCCCAAATTTATCACCGACTTTCCTAAATCTGGGTTTCTCTCTCCATTTCTCTTTTTTACAAGACCCATTCAAAAAATCTCTGTTTTTTTACTTTTGTCTCATCCGTTAACTATCTTCCCTAGTTCCCAAAATCAACATCATTACCACTTTCTATAAATCGTTTAGACCGCACTAGATCAAACCGGGTGTCCCCCCGTTTTCCCTTTTAAGAGATTTTATGTTAAGGGTAAATTCCTTGACTAATAAAAGGTTTGGGATCTTATTTATGACCCAGCTTTAACTGGTAGAAAGGGGGAGAGTGGGACGCTTTTACAAGCTTTGATGTAAAAAGTAAAAGATTTTTTAATCTTTGTTTTCACGTTTTTTCAAAATACCTTGTTTGTATGATATAATTTAAAACCCGTTACTCAGAGTAAAGAGTAAAGTTTAAAATATTATATAATTATATATTTATTATAGTATATAATATAATAATGTAATTTACAAACATAAATATTGATATTTTATATATAATATATAAAGTGTGTGTGGGTGGTGTGGTGTGTGTGTGTGTGTGTGTGGTGTGGGTGTGTGTTGTGTGTGGTGGGTTATGTGTGGTGTGGTGTGTGTGTGCGCGGCGGGTGTGTGCAAAAAGGACCTAAGGGCCCCAGCCCAGATTTTTTCCCCAGAGTTTTTCCATGTGGGATCAGAAATATGCTCGATACTGCAAGCAACTCAAAGCAAGCGGTGCATACATGAGGGAATGCAGAGTCCCAGTGCCTTACTCGTTTTTGCTATTTTAGTTAAGAAGAGCTGAGGTAACGACCATCGGTAGGGCTTTCATTTGGGTTTCCCCTAGTTGAGCAGGATGTATTTTTAAGTGTGTGTTGTGTATGCTTCAGGTGTACAGGTGCACGTGCGAGCATGTTGGTATCCTAATAAATATGTGTTGCAGTACATGTTCTGCAGAGTTTAAAATTTTGTTTCAAAATTTTATTTGAACAGCTGTAATCTGATTTTATATTTTCCGCCTTTTTCAACACTATATTTTTTTTTTTTTATTAGTTTTTAAATTTTATTTATTACAAAAGCATTTAAGCTGCGCCGGGTAAGAGCACAGAATAAATTTAACCCTTCAGCCCCCAGCCAAATCACCAAAACAGTTTTTACCGAGAGCAATCTTCACGCGGCATTTTCCCATACGCTAAAATGGTTTTATCACAAGCAAATGCTCTTTTGAAGCAATTTTTGGGGCAGATTTTACTATCATGTGATTATCGGTGATAAAGGACAGAATACGGGAGTTTATAAACTAAAACGTCGGTTTATTTTTAAAAAATTAAATTTTATTAAACATTTTTTCCCATTTTCAGTGTAAATGTTTCGATCCCCGCTGATTTTGAATAGTGATAAAAGAGGTTCAAGAAGTTACAAACCTTTAGATATATACAATAAAAAAATCTATATATTATTATTCACACACAACCCCCCCCCACAAGGTGTGGGGGTGTGGTGTGTGTGTGGTGTGTGTGTGTGTGTGTGTTGTGTGGTGTGTGGGGTGTTGTGTGTGGTTTTGTTGGGTGTGTGGGGTGTGTGTGTGTGTGTGTGTGTGTGGGGCAACAAAAACAAACTTTTAGATAATACCGGGGAAAAAAAAAAAACGCCGAACAAAAAAAACCCTTTCCTTTCGAGTTTTGAAGAAAAGCAAAGGTTGAAGTGGAATTTTGTTCCACGAGTTTTTGAGGGATTTGAAGGGGAAAGAAGCTTGGCCGGAAGTTTTTATTTTACCGGGCTGTCTGAACTGTTTCGGTGACATCGCCTGCTTCAGAACAAAAAAAAAATCCACGCCCCGCGATTTAACACTCTTTGTTGTTTTTGTTTTTTTATCCTTTATTTGTTGCCCAAAAATAATTATTACTATATTATCATTATTTTCTGTTATCATTTCTCTTTTTGTAATCCTTTCGTTGTTCGGGTTATTATTTTTATCACCATTGTTTTTATTTTTTGCACTGCACTACTGCTACTATTTCTACTATGCTATATTACTACTACTGCTACTGCCCCGCCACTGCCATCCACTATTACTACTAATTTTTATACTAATGCTATACTATACTACATACTACTACTATTATTTACTTTTTATTGTTTTTTTATTGTCATTATTTTTATTTTATTTTATTATTTATATTATTTTTATTATTTTATTTTTACTTTTTGAAAATTATTATTTTTATTATCATTTTTATTATTATTATTTTTATTATTATTATTGATGTTTTTAATGATAAAATAATGATAAAATAATATAAAATAATAATAATAAAAATTAAAAATAAAATAATAATATAAAATAATAACATCATCATCTTTTCCATGCTTTTGAAAGGGTTTCCCGATGAAAAATTGTAATTTTCTTATAAAGTCTCATTATAGTCATATTGGTATCATAGTATGTGTTTTCACCCACGCACACCACACACACACACACACAACACACACCCACACCACACACACCCCACAACACCAACACACACACTCACCCACACACCACCACACACACACCACCACACACACACCACAACACACACAAACCCAAACACACACACACACACATATTAGGATTTCCCCGTATACTGTTGCTCTTTAATTTTACAAGTGTCAATCATTAAGAAAACGAGAAATGTGAGATCTTGAAAAGGGAAGATTTTTGGGTTAAATAGAAATCTATTTTTCCCCACCGCCTAAGCTCGTAACCGATCTCGGCTTAATACGTACGGAGTAACTCAGTAAAAAAAAGAACGTTTGTTCTTTTCAGTACAAAAACATTTAGGAAAAACCGTGGGGGTTTTAAAGGGAAAAACGAATATCCCATAGCTGCAAATTTTAAATGAACTTGTGCACATTTCTGACTTTTATTTTTATCAAAAATTTCACAGTTATTATCTACCAAAGTAAATAGTCAACCCTGGAAATATATAAGAACAAAACGCAGGCTTAACCGCTTTTATGTGCGTAAATAATAATTTAGATAATTTTGCAGCGGCAACATCACACCACACAACACACACACACACCCAAAACCCCACAACCCACACACAACACACACACACACACACACACACACAACACACAACAAAATTTTTACAATAACGGTTTCTCATTTTTGAGCAGCCGGGGACCTCTCACCACCCTCCGCCATCAACTCGATTTTGGTTTCTTTCCACTTGTACCATCGTACCCCGAAAATATCTTGAGTTGTCGCTCAGTCTTTCTTCGGTTTGCCTCCCTGTTTCCTGTCACCACCCCTGTCAGCAAGTTTTTCTCAATACTTTACTTGTAAGATGTCCAACAGCCGGTCTTTACAATTTTTTTTTCAGCACTTCCTTTAATTTTTTGTTCTGCCTTTAATACGTAGTACTCGTCTGTAACACCATAGTTCAAAATTTTGCCCTTTTTTTATTATCTTTTTCAGCCCCCCCCAAACCAGAACCATATGATAAAAAAATAATGATTTCAGTAACCCAGTTGTCGGAAAGTAATGCCCTTTTTCCCCAGGTGTTATAGAGCAACTGGGGCATTTTGGGAAATGGCAATTCTTTTATAGTAAAAACAGCTCCAAGATAAGGAACTCCTTACTTTTTCCACAAACACCCATTGATTGAACATCTTCACTTTTCATTGCGGTTATCTTGAATCTTCTTAGTTAATTTTTCTGGGCACAAGAAAAAAACCAGCCTTTTCGCTTGCCTAACTTTATCTATAGTTGTTTTATTTCAGTGATACAGCGGAAATTAAAAAAAACATCGGCGTATCTTAGATTTTAATTTTGTATCTCCAAATCTACATTTCCTCAAAATTCTTAGGCCCCTCTCATATTGTTTCAGATAATTTTAAAAAAGGGGGAGACAGAAGCAACCTTGTCGTACCCTTGGTTGACTTCGAACCATTTGGTTTTACAGTTGCTTTTTGGTCATAAGGGTTTTTTAAGTTGGTGATGTATTTGGAAATTTCTATCTTTAGTTATTCCAGAGGATTTTGTGATCAACAGTATCAAAGCCCTCAGTAATGATGAAACATAGGTATAGGTCTTTTGATGTTCTTTTTTTTAAACTTAGAGTTAGAATCGGTTCTGGTACCTTTTTTCCAGGGCAAAACCCCGCTTGTTGTCTGAATTTTTCTCTTAATTTTAAAACATTTTTTAAGCAATAATTTTCAACAAAATCTTGCTGCGGGAAATTAAAATGAAATTGTCCTGTTATTTTTGTTTGGGGAGTGTGTCACCTTTTTGGGTAGTGAGTAAAGACTGATTTTCCCCAGTTTCTGGCCATCTTCTTTCCCAAAAATTTTGTACAAAGTTTGTAAAAGTATCAACACTTTCGCCAGCATCTTTTTTTTTTGTTTGCGTTATTTATCTACCCCGGGCTTTGTTTTTTTTAATTTTTTTTTGGCTTTTAACTTCGTCTAGCAGGGGCGGGGGTTCATTTTCGCTGTCATGAGTCTAATTAAGTTGTGTTAGATCTTTATTCTTTTTTATAATTTGGAACAATACTGTTTCCATCTATTTATGATTCTTTTCCATACATAAAGATATCCATCTTCTGTTTTGATAGTGTCCATTGTAGTTTAAATTTTTCGGTAAGTTCGTACCCTTGGTAGAGTTCTTAGTTTTTTATTGATAAAACAGTTTTCAATTCTCTGGCAATTTTCATTTAAAATTTTCCTTTATCTCGCGCAATATCTTTGAATTCTTGTTTTTTTTTTTTTTTTTGGAAATTAATCTTAAAAACTGGATATTGTCCCCTTTGATTTAGCATTTCTGTTTCAATTTTTATTGGGTTTTTCTTAGAATCCGGGGGGAAATTTTTCTTTTTTTTTTTTTGGTGTTATTTTTCTTAAGCACCCCAGCAATTTCTTTTTTTTTTTCCCACAACTATTTGGGTTTTACCCTTTCACATTGATGAGAAATTTCAATTTGTTTGACACTGAAATTTCTATAATGTTGTAAAGAGTTTGTACGAGCTTTAGAGGTGGTTTTGGACGCCCCACTTTTTGAGTGATAGTTAGTAGTTGGTGGTCCTGTTGCAGTCGGCACCAGGTCTTGTTTTGGCCTTTTTTTTTAAAACTTTTCCATTTTTTGGGTTTAACCAATTATCAATTTGGTTGTGTGTTCTTTGTCCGGGAAAAACCCCGTGTACAAATGTTTGGGTGTGTTGGGGGCAATGTGTTGGGTTAACTAGATTATTTTACAAGAAACAATAAAATCTTACCTCTTTTTTATATTCCCAGGCCCAATTCCACAGATGTCTTTTTTTTTGACATTTTTGCCTACTTTGGTGTTGAGCTCTCCCTAATTTCTTTTTCCTCTGTTAGGGATTGTGTCAAAATTTTATGAAGAGTATTATAAAAATTTTTCCCTTTCTTATCATTGTAAGTTGGTTTTTGCAATAACCCAGTTGAAAAAATACAAAAAATTTGAAAAATTTTTGCGACGAGATAAGGAAAAAAATTTAAAAAACATTGCCAGAGAAAAGAAAACTGTTGGGATAATATAATGTTATTTATGTTTGTTGATTTTTATTTTTTAATGGATATTTTTTGGGCTGACCCAATTAGTGCATTTGCAGTTTTTTTTTCGTGAGAATCATAGCAAATCCGTGACTAAATTTCCTTCTTTTTCCCGAAAAAAACTGTCTTGTTTTCTTTAGTTTTAAATTTCCCTTTCTTTTCCAATTGGTGTCATGATTCCAGTATTTGAAGTACTATCCATTTTCCACGACATATGCAATTACCCATCTCTTTCATTATCCTTACTTCCCCCGTTCCGATTTTTAAGTGTTTCTTAATTTGGAATGTTTCTTTGTCTTCCAGATGCTGTTTTTAAAATTTCAGCCTGGGTTGCCCATGAACAACGCGCCCTCTAATAACCCACCGGGTGGGGGATGTGGTATGAATTACATTTCTGTATTTTAAACATTGGGGTTTGAGGTTTTTTAGGAGAAAATAAAAGTTGAGTGGGAAATTCCCAGGCTCCTTTTCAACTCGCAGTCTCCAACTAATAGGGGAACTATCTCGCGTTTTAAAAATGTTACACTGCAATACGAGACATATTGTTTGGGAAACCCGTAATCAGTAGAACCGAAGGGGTTTTCACCAGATACCACTGCCCTGCTGCCGACAGCTTCCCGCAAAAACCCAGATAGGGAGCAAATAGGGTGTTTCTTGTTCAGTGGAACCCCAGGGGGGCAGTTTTGTCTTACCCAGGACAATATATATATATTTATTATAAATATATATATATTAAAATTATATAAATATTAATATTGAGGCCCTGGTGGGGCGAGTGGTTTTGAGCACGGACTCAAATTTTCACGGCGGCAAACTGAGTTTGAGGGTTCGAGTCACCGGCGGGGCATTGTTCCCTGGGCAAAGGGAATTCACCCGATTTTCCCCCCTAGAAAACGACTATCGCTTTTAGAAATCAAACGCAAGGGCGTAGGGGGGAAATCACCACCCTGGCAAAAAACCCCGGTTGATTAAGAAGGGCATCCAATCGGGAAGGGTGGCACTGCCCAAAATAACCTCCCGTAGTGAAATTTAGAGGGGGCCATGTCCCGCAGTGGAACGAGGCTGTAAAAAAAAAAAAAAAAAAAAAAAAAAAAAAAAAAAAAAAAAAAAAAAAAAAAAAAAAAATATATATATATATATTATATATTTTATATAATATATATATAATTATTATATATTATATTTGTGTGTGTGTGTGTGTGGTGGGTTTTGTGTGTTTTGAGGGGTATGTTTTTCCGTGTGAGTATTTAAAACCAAAAACCCCAACATCTTCGGGGGGCAGTCAGCTTTAGCGTGACCGTTTCATACCGATTTCATTTATGGTTTTTGGAGCCAAACATGAATAAATGAATTTTTTATTGTGTAAATTTCTCCTTTTGTGGGTGTATATCTATGTTTCAAAGACAGGAAAAACCAATTGGTGATACTAGAGAGAGATTACTGTATTTTCTACATTTGCAGATCAAAAACCGTATCACAGACCGGTAGCAAAAAAATTTTTTATTTTTTTTTATGTGATTGTAACAAAAGTGCGATATGTGTTTTGTGTCGAGTGTGTGTTGTGTGTGTGTGTGTGTGTGTGGTGGTGTTTGTGATTGTGTGTGGGTGTGGGTGTTGGCCGCGCGTGCGAGTGTGCGTGCAAGTGTGCTGCGAGTGTGTGTGTGTGTGTGTGTGTGTGTGTGTGGGTGTTGTGTGGTGTGTGTGTGTGTGTTGTGTGGTGTGTGGCGCGCGCGCCAGTGTGTGTGGTGTTTTTTGGGGGCGCGCGATTGTGAAAGTGTGTGTGTGTTTTGTGTTGTGGGGTGTGGTGTGTGTGTTTTTTGTGGGTGTTGGTGTGTGTGTTGGTGGGCAGCGAGGTGCAAGTGGGTGTGTGCGTGCGTGTGTGTTGTGTTGGTGTGTTTTGTGGGTTGTGTGTGTGGTGTGGTGTGTGTGGGGGTGTGTGTGTGTGTGTGTGTCTAATATAATATACAGTTAAAAAAAACCACCACTACAGTATCAAAAAAACCCAAAATAAAAGATCGCTCGTCAAATCAAATCCCCCTCTAGCATATTTTCTGATATTTGCCAGGAAATACGATTACAGTTTAAAGGTTTTTTTCAATGAAGATAATCATAGGATATAATTTCTTTCCCTTTTATTGGTTCTTTTACGTGGAACTCACACATTTCTTATATAATTTCCGCCCCCCAAATTTATACCCTTTTTTTATCTTTCCCATCCCTCCTAAAGTTTTCTGCATTCTAACGAAAACGCTTTTGTTTTTTCTATTTAGGTATATTTTACAAATTAACAACGTTTATAGTTATGTTTATAAAACAAAGTTTTGGGCCTAGCCCCTTGGCTGTTTGGGAGAAATATCCTCCGCCTCAATGAATGTCTCACTGAGAGGGGAAGGGCTTTCCCCCCGGGTTTTCTTCCACTGAAACCGTGAAGGAGAGAAAAGGGGGAATGTGTGTGTGTGTGGTGTTGGGTTGGTGTGTGTGTGAGTGACTGAGTGAGCGAGAGAGACAGAGAAAGAGAAAGAGTGAGTGAGACCAAAATGCACGCACGCACGCACACACCACACACACACACACACACACACACACACACACACCCACACACACACAACACACACACCACACACACACTTCTAGGAAAAAACAATAACCAGATTTTGATGAATCGCGTTGATCATGAAACTGACAATTCTTATGCTCCTTATTGTCAGAGAAATTATTCATTGTTAATTTTTAAATTTTCTGCTTTAAAAGTGTTTTAGGACATATACTACCCAAGCTTAATCGCAACAGACAGAATTCTGTACATTATGTTCAGAAAGGAACTAACATCGAATTTCAGTTTAAGTTATATATAGAGAATAAAGAAAATAGTAGCAATAATAATATAACATCCCTTACAGCTGTAAAATTAATTTGCCAGTCTTATATAACAGGCCTTTTTTTGAAAACAAGTCGAGGCAGTTCTTTGTGATGAAATCGATCGCCCTTTAGACATTTTCCGCCAACTGCAGACAGGCCAAGCACACACACACACACCACCACACAACACCACACACACACAAACAACACAAACACATAACACACACACACACACAAACAAAACATAACACACACACACACACAAAAAACCCCACCACACACACCAACACCACCCCAAATATACTTTTACTACATTTTTCTTTGGGCTTTAGGGAAAAATTTAGATTATAGGGAAACTATTTTTTTTTATTAAATGTATCGGAATTTAGGACTCTCCGTCGGCCTTTTTTTTTTTTTCGATCCAGAAAAAAAATGCGCTATTCATGTGGGGAATTTTCTAAAAAAAAAGCTGCGACGTGATCTGTTAGAAAACTTTTTAAAAATTCACAGCAAAAAAAGCTCGTGTCTCTTGTTTAATAATTTACTCTATACGACTTTTAAAGTAAGCAAATAACGTATGTGGAAAAGGATTATCAAAATCTTCAAAATTAGATGTTTAACAATTAAACGAAATACTTTTTCATAAATTAAAAATGATGATGATGAAATGATGATGATGATGATGATAATGAAATGATAATGATAATGATAATGATAATGTAATGATAAGATAATGATGATGGTGTGGTGATGATGATGATGATGATGATGATGTGATGTTTGTTGATGATGATGATGTGGTGAGGGTGATGGTGTGGTGATGATGATGATTGAATTAATATATACTATTTAAATCTCAGTTTTCCTTTAACCCTGTTTAGTCATATTTTTTGTGTTCCCACAATAATTGGGAATTTTTTGCTTCCATAATAATTGTAAAAAGCAAAAATTTATGAACTCCCGTTATTGTATTAAGCCTAATTCACATAAACTTGCGTCGGAAAAAGTTGAAAGCCTGAGGGTTTGGCACTGTCATTGTTTTGGAAATTTTACTCGCTTGCGAATGAGAATTTCCATGAGATAAGGTAGAATGAAAATAAAGGTGGGGCATGGACACTGGTTCATGGCCAGCACAATTCTGCTGAAATGATACCCGGGCAGAGCGTAATACTGTTTAAAATGATGAGGCAACATAGAATGATAAAAATTTGTAGAGTTCAATTTATATTGATGCATATTTAACTTTAATTGTAATTCATTTACAGATTTTTGAAATTAATTACGAAATAAATCTTAAAAATTTATGTTTCCAGGATGTATATATAAAAAAATACATATTTGATACTAAGCCGTTTCACCCCAAAGTTGGATGTAGCAAATAGGAATGACACGTGCCCTGGTGTTTTAGCCCAAGGAAAATGTGGCGCGTATCACTCGGTTATCAAGAGGGAATCATCGGAGGTTGACAATTATTTTTGTTCAAAGTCCCAAAGTAATCTTGTGCATTTGGTGCTGTAGGCAGAATATGAATGGAAAAATGGAACCCCAAAGACACATTTATATACAAGTAGATATTTTTATACATACAATATTAAATTAAACAATTTTGTAGAAAATATAAAATATATTTATATTAAAATAATATATAATAACATACACAATTTATAGTATATATGTGTGTTTTGTTTTTTGGGGGGTGTGTGGGGTTTTGTGTGGTGTGGGGCGGCGGCGTGTGGTTTCATAGGATGTATGTATGCAAATGTATATAACGTGAATGTATATAGTAATATTCATTCACATAAATACATATATATAGGTATGTGCATTGCATAATATTACACAATATATAAGTAGATAGAATTTGGATAGATATAATGATACATATACCCAATCTATCTACTTAATAGTGGTAAATAATGCATAGCAAACCATATATATGTATAATAGTGAATGTATATATATAGTATAACATTCAGGTATATTTTCATTGGGTACATACAACCTATGTCACACACGCGCGCGCGCACACACACCACACACACACACACCACACACACACACACACACAAAACAAAAAATATGTGTATGTTTTATTATATATATTATATATATATAATATATATATATTTAATATAATAAAATATATGTTTATTTATATATATGATTTTATAAATATACATCCCTATGTATATAAATGTGACTAGTGTCCTATATTAAAATAACATATTCATGCCTACAGACAGCCAAACTGCCAAGATACTTTTGGGGCTTAGAAAAAAAACATTGTCAACCCCGAGTTCATCTTGATAACCGAGTGATACGCGCCCCAAAGAACCTGGTTGAAACACCAGGGGCACGGTCATTTTTATTTTTACATGCCAATTGGTTGAAAGCGGACTAGTACAATATGTATGTTATATATATACAGTCCTGGAAAACTAAATGTTAAGATTTTTTCGTAAATTTAATTTAAAACCTGTAAATGAAATTTTCAATTAAAATTAAAGTAGCATCAGATATAAAAAATGAACTCATACAAATTAAATTTTCACTATGTTGCTCACATTTTAAGCAGTATTAGCTCTGCCGGGATCATGCAGCAGAATTGGCTGGCCATGAACCAGTGTCCAGCCTCCCCCTTTTCATTCTCTTTCTACCTTATCTACAGGGAAAGTTCTCATTCGACAAGCGAGTAAATGTACAAAAATCAATGACAGGGCTCAACCATCGGGGCTTACCAACTTTTTTCCCCTATCGCAAAGTTTTTGTGAATTCAGGTCTGTAATACAATAACGGTAGTTATAAATTTTTCTTTTCACAATTATTTGGAACGCAAAATATTCCACAATTATTGGGAACAAAAATATATGAAAAAAATAGGGTTTTAAAGGAAGATGAGATAAATAATATTTTACAACATATATCCCATCACCATCACCTCACCATCACATTTACTCTCATCTCATCATCATCATCATTCATAACATCACCATCCCCATCACATTATCTTTTCATTATATTATATTATCATTACATTTCATTATCATTATCATCATCACACATAAATTCATCATCATCTTTTAATTCATGAAAAAGTTTTTCGAAAAAAATTTGTTAAACTAATCAAATTTTTGAAGATTTCGAAAACCTTATGCCCAATGAGTTATTTGTTATTTTAAAAGTCGTATAGAGAAAATTATTAATTCAAGAGACACGATTTTTAGCTGTAAATTTGTTAAATATTTACAACAGATCTACGTCGAGCTTTTTTTTAAAAAATTCCCATACATGAAATACGGCATTTTTGTCGGGGAGTAAAATAGGCCGACGGCAGAGTCCAAATCCGATACTTTTAATAAAAAAAAATATTTTTCCCTTAAATCTGAATATTTTCCCTAGCCCAAGTAAAAATAGTAGTAAAGTAGTATTTGGTGTGTGTGTGTGGTTGGTGTGTGTGTGTGTGTTGTGTGTGTGTTGTTTTTTGGTGTGTGTTTGGTTGTGTGTGTGTGTGTGTGTGTGTGTTTGTGTGTTGTTGTGGGTGGTGTGGTGTGTGTGTGTGTGTGTGTGTGTGTGGTGTGTGGGGGTGTGTGGGTTGTGTGTGGGTGTGTGTTTTGGTGTTTGGCCAGTGCGCAGGTGGCGGCAAAGATCTCAAGGGGCAAAAAGGGCGATTTCACACAACGAACGCCTGACTTTTTACAGGAAAAAGGCCCCTTTATAAAAGGGACTCGGCAAATTAAGTTTTACAGCTGTAAGGGTGTTATATTATTTTGCTACTTTTTCTTTTTTCCCTTTTATATAAACAATTAAAGATTCGATTTTAGTTCTTCTAAAACAAATGTACAGAATTCTGTAGCTGTTGCGATATAAGCATTGGGAGAATGTCTTAAAACATCTTTTAAGCAGAAATTAATAATTAACTAAGAATAATTTCCTTTACAAATAAGGGGCATAAAGAAATTGTCATTGCAGTAAACAGGAATCAAAATTGGGTTATGTTTGTTTCCCAGAAGTGGTTTTGGTGTGTGGTGTGTGGTTGTGTGTTGTGTGTGTGGGTGTGTGTGTGTGTGTGTGTGTGCGGTGTGCGTGCGTGCGTGCATGTGTGTCTCACCCCTTTTCTCTTTTTCTGCCTCTCGCTCATAGCATCACACACAAAAAACACACACACACACACACACACAACACTTCACCCATTTCTCTCCTTGCGTGTTTAGTGGAAGTAAAAACCCCAGGCACGGAAAGCCCTTTCCTCTCAGTGAGAATTCTTAGGAGGCGGAGATGATATTTCTGCCAGACAGTCCAAGTGGGGTGGACCCGAATACTTGTGTTTTTTAAATTCATAACATAAACGGTTGATTATTTGATAAAAAAATACCTAAATAGAAAAAAAAACAAAAGCGTTTTCGTTAGAATGACAGAAAATTTAGGGGGATAGGGAAAAAGTGGAAAAAAAGGGGGAAAATTTGGGGGCGGAAAAATTTTGAGAAATGTGTGAGTTCCACGTAAAAAGAACCAATAAAATGGAAAAAAAATTATATCCCAAAGATTAATCATCATTGAAAAAAACCTTTTAACTGTGATCGTATTCACTGGCAAAATCAGAAAATATGCAGAGGCGATAGATTTTTACGAGCGATCTTTTATTGGCTTTTTATGATACTGTAGTGTGTGGTGTTTATAGACATGTAATGTATAGGGACACACACACCACACACACACACACACACACACACACACACACACACAACACACACACACAAAACACACACAACAACTCGCACGCACACTTGACGCACACTCGCACGCCGCGAAAAACACACACACAACAACACACACACACACACACCACACCACACCCCAAACACAACACAACACACACACTCGACACAAACACCACATAGTCGCACTTTTTGTTACAACACATAAAAAAAAATAAGAATTTTCGCTAACGGTCTGTGATACGGTTTTTGACGGCAAAGTATGAATATACAGTATATTCTCTCTATGTATCACCAATTGGTTTGCCTGTCTAGTTGGAACATAGATATACCCCCAAACAAATGCGGAATTTTTACACAATATCAAAATATTCATTATTCATTTTTGGGGCTCCAAATACCATAAATAAAATCGGAGTGGAACGAGTCACGCTAAAAGCTGACTGCCCCGAAGATGATTGGGGTTTTGGTTTTTTAAATACCACACGGAAACATACATAAAACTCTCACAACCAAAAAAACCCACACACCACACACACACAAAATATATATATATATATATATATAATATATATATATATTTTTAATATATATATAATATATATATTTTTTTTTTTTTTTTTTTTTTTTTTTTTTTTTTTTTTTTTTTTTTTTTTTTTTTTTCAGCCATTCGTTCACGCGGAATAGGCCCCTTAAATTCACTATGAGAGGTTATATATGGCAGTGCCACCCTTCCCCTGATTGGATCCCCTTCTTAATCAACGCGGTTTTTGGCCACGGTGGTGACCCCCCTACGACATTTGGTTTGACTTCTAAAAAGCGATATGTCTTTTTCTAGGGGGCAATCGGGTGAATTTCCCTTTCCCCCAAGGGGAAAAACAAGCGCCGGCCGGTGACTCGAACCCTCGAACTCAGATTGCCCCGTGACAATCTTGATCCGATGCTTAACCACTCGTCCACCACGGCCTCATATATATATTATATATATATATATATTAATATATTTTATATATTATAAATATATATTGTCCTGGTAAGAAAAAAAACTGCACCCTGGGGTTCCATGAAAAGAATAGCCCCTTTATTTGCTCCCTATGCTGGGGTTGCGGTGAAGCTGCGGCAGCAGGGCAGTGGAATCGGGTGAAAACACCTTGGTTTAGATTTATGGGTTTCCCCAAACAATATGTTGGCGTATTCCCGGTAACAGTTTCAAAGCGGCGAGATAGTTCCTTATTTAGTTGGAGACGGAGTGAAAAGGGAGCCTGGGGAATCCACTAAAATTTTATTTTTCCTGAAAAACCCTTACACCAATGTTTAAATACAAAATGATAATTAACCACACGCCCACGCGTGGGTTATTAGAGGGCGCTTTGTTCAGGGGCAACCAGGCGACAATGTTAAACATGCATCTGGAAGACAAAAAAAAACTGCCCAAATTTAAAACACTTTTAAAAATCGGAACGTGGAACGTAAGGATAATGAAAGAGAGGGTAAATTGCATACTGTTGTACGAAATGGATAGATCATTCAAATATAGGAATAGTGACCCCAATTGGAAAAGTATGGAATTTTCAAAACTAAAGAAAAAAAGACATTTTTTTTAGGAAAAGAAGGAAATTATAGTCAGGAAAGTTGCTTTGATTCTCACGAAAAAAAAAAAACTGCAAATGCACTAATGGGTACGGCCCAATAATGATTCGCTTTATAAAAGTCAGAAACAAGAAAAAATAAACATTAGAAAATTATCCCCAACAGTTTTCAATTTCCTGGCAATTTTCTTTTAAATATTTTTCCTTATCTCTCGCAATAATTTCAATTTTTTTTTTTGTTCAACTTGGGTTTTTTGCAACCAACATTACAAGTGATGAAGAAGGGAAAAATTTTTTATAATACTCTTCATGAAACTTTGGGGACCAACCCCTAACGAGATGAAAAAGAAATTATGGGAGAGCTAAACACCAAAGTAGGCAAAAATGTTTAAAAAAATGACATCTGTGGAAAATTCGGCCTCGGGATATAAATCAAAGAGGTAAGTTTTTATTAATTCTGTATACAAATAATCAGTTTACCCAAAAACACTTTGTTCCAACACCCCCAGACTTTTGACACGTGGTTTTTACCGGACAAAAGAACACACAACCAAATTACTACATTGTGTTAACCCGAAAAGGAAAAGTTGTATAAAAAAGGGCCAAAACAAGACCTGGTGCCCACTGCAAAGGACCACAATACTAAATATCGACTCAAAAAGATGGAGGTCCAACACCCCCCTAAAGCTCGACACAAAAATCTTGACAACAATTTTAGAATTACAGTGTCAAACAAATTGGAATTGCTCAATCAATGTGAAGAGGGGTAAAAAACCAAAAGATTGTGGGAAAAAAGGGAAAAAAACTCCTGCCCCGAGCGCTGCTTTAAAAAAACTAACACCAAAAAAAAAAAGGGCAAATTCCCCCGGGAAACTGAAGAAACACTAAGTAAAATTTTTAAACAAGAAGATGCATAAAACAAAGGGTTTTCAATAACCAGTTGAAGAATAATTTACAAAAAAAAAAAAAAAATACAAGAATTCAAGATTATTGCACGGATAAGGGAAAAAAATTTAAAGAACATGCCAGAGAATTGAAAAGTTCTATTTAAAAGACAAAATAAAGAACTTACAAGGAGTACGAAAATTTCAGAAAATTTAAAAACAATGGACACTTCAAAACAGAAGAGGACTATCTTTTTTGGGGGAAAAGAAGTCATAGATAGATGGAATCAGATTGTTCCAACTTATAAAAAAAGAAAAAAAGACTAACAACAACATTAATTAGACTCAATGAAGCGAAGAGAACCACCCCCATGCTGACGAAAATAAAAAGCCATAAAAAAATTAAAAAATAACAAGAGCCGGGAATGATGAAATAACAGCAGAACAATCAAGAATGCTGGGAAAGTGTTTAAAAACTTCTACAAACTTTTTACGAAAATTTGGAATGAAAGAGGCCAGAAGACTGGGAAAAAACATCTTTTCTCACATACCAAAAAGGGGACACACTCCAATGCCCCAACAATAACAGGACAATTGCATTAATAAGTAAAGCAGCAAGATTTTTTTGAAAATTATTGCTTTAAAAAATGTAGTTAAAATTAAGAGAAGAAATTTCAGACGAACAAGAGGTTTTTGCCCGGAAAAGGTACAGAAAAACCCGATTTAACTCTAAATTAAAAAAAAGAGAACACAGAAAGACCTATACCCTTTTTTCACGATTACTCGAGGGGTTTTGATACTGTTTATCCCCAAAATCCTCTGGAATAAAATGAACGATATGAAATTTCCAAAATACATCATCCCAAAAAAAAAGCCATGAGACCAACAAGCAAAGTAAGAAACCCGAATGGGTTTGAAGCAAAACCCAAAGGGTACGACAAGGGTTTCTTCTGCTCCGCACCTTTTAATATATTTCTGAAGCAATTATGAGAGGTGCTCTAGAGAATTTTTAAGGAACTGTAGATGTTTGGGGGATACAAAATATAAAATCTAAGATACGCCCATGATATGTTTAATTGCCAGCTGTATCACTGAACTAAAAAAACTATAGATAAGTTAGAGAAGCAAGGAAAGGCTGGTTTTTTCTTTAGCCAGAAAACTTTGACTAAGAAGATTCAAAAATAACCGGGGAATGAACGATGATGAAGATGTTACAATCAATGGAGTGTTTGTGGAAAAAATTTAAGGAGTCACTTTTCTTGGAGCTGTTTTTACTAATAAAAAGAATTTCCATTTTCCCAAAAGCCACAGTTGCTCTCAATAACACCGGAAAGATAGGAGCAATCTTACCGACAAAGCTGAGGGGACTGAAACTCATTGTTTTTATCATATGGGTTTTGAGTGGTGGGGGTGAAAAAGAAGATAAGAAAAAAGGCAATAGTTTTTAATATGGGTTTCAGAGAGTATTTTTTTTCGTATTTTAAATGGACAGAAAAAGAAAATTAATGATGAAGTGCGAAAAAAAAATTTAAGACCCGGCTGTTGGGTCTTAGCAAGTAAAAGTATTGAGAAAAACTTGCTGACAGGGATGGTGACAGGAAACAAGGAAGGGCAACCGAAGACAAGACTGAGCGCAAATAAAAAGATTTTTGCGGGTACGAGGACAAGTGGAAAAAAAGCCAAGATGAGTTGGTGGGGAGGAGGGTGGAGAGGTCCAGGCTGCTCAAACATGAGAATACCTTTATTGTAATATTTTGTGTGTGTGGTTGTGTGTGTGTGTGGTGGTGTGTGTGTGTGTGTGTGTGTGTGTTGTGTGTTTGTGTGTGTGTGTGTGTGTGTGTGAGTTGCCGCTGCAAAATTATCAAAAATTTTTATTATACAGCAACAGTAAAAGGGGTTTTCACCCTGCAGTTCATTTCCTTAATTTCAGGGTGCTTTTTGACTTTGGTAGAAACATAACTGCATTGATATGATAATAAAAAACAGTCAGAAAGTAGACAAGTACATTTAAAAATTTTCACGCTTTTGGTATATTCAGTTTTCCCTGTAAAACCTCCACGGTTTTTCACTAAATGTTATTTGAACTGAATAGAACAAACGTTCATTTATTTTACTGCAGTTACGCCCAGACGTATTAAACCCCGGATCGGTACGAGCGTTAGGCGGTGGGATAAAAAAGTAGATTTCTTTTTAAACCCCAATAATCATTCCCTTTGTACAAGATATCAATTTCTCGTTTCTTAATGATCTAGACACTTTGTAAAAAAATGAGCAAGCAGTATACGGGTAGAATCCATAGATATGTTGGTTGTGGTGTTTTGTGTGTGTGTGTGTGTGTGGTGTGTGTGTGTGTGTGTGTGTGTGTGTGTGGTGTGTGTTGTGTGCGCGTGTGTGCGTTGTGTGGTTGTGTGTGGTGGGGTGTGTGTGTGTGGTGGTGGTGTGTTGTGTGTGTGTGGGGGTGTGTGTGTTTTGTGTGTGTGGTGTGTGTGTGTGTGTGTGTGTGTGTTGGCGTGGGGAATACACATATATGTCCCAAATAGGACTATAATGATGCTTTATGATAAAAAAAATTAACAATTTTCATCGGTGAACACATTTAAATAGCAGGGAAATATGTGATGATGTTATTTTTGATATTTTTATTATTTTTATTATTATTATTATTTTTATTATTTTTTATTATATCTTATTATTACATTAACAACATAAATAATAATAATAATAAAAATAATAAAAAATGTAAAAATTTTAAATAATAATAATAATAATGATGATTAATAATAATAATAAAATAATAATAAAATAATAATAATAATAATAAAAAATAATAAAGTAATAATAAAAAAAAAATAAACAATAATAATAATAATAAAATAATAAAATAAAATAATGACAATAAAAAAGCAATATAACAGTAGTAATAATAGTAGTAGATGTAGTGTAGTGTAGCATTAGTAGTAATAAAGAGTAGAAATAGGGGTAGTGGAGTGGCAGTGGCATGCAGAAAGTAGTAATAGTAGGTAGTGTAATAGAGCAGTAGTCTAGTAGCATAATAATAATAACATGGTGATAATAAAAATAAGCAGAAACAACAGCAAGGTACAATAAGAAAAATTTATACAGCAATAATGTAATGTAGTAATAATTTTTATTTAAACAAATCAAGGATAAAGAAACAATAAAAAAAGAGTGCTTATAATCGCGGACGTGGATTTTATTTGTGTTCATGAAAGCAGTGCGCATGCTCTACAGAAACAGTCAAAACCACCCCGGTAAAGTAAAGCTTCCGGCGCAAGCTTCTTTCCTCTTCAGAATCCTCAAAGATCGTGGAAGCAAAATTTCCCACTTCAACTTTGTTTTTCTTCAAAACTCGAAAAGGGAAAAGGCTTTTTTTTGATTCGGCGTTTTTTTTTTTTTCCGCGGTATAATTTTTAAAAGTTTGTTTTTGTTGCCCACACACAAAAACCCCCACACACACAACACAACAACACCACACACACACACACACACACCAACCCCCCCCCCCACACACACACACAACACACACACACACACCACACACAACGTGTGTGTGTGGTGGAATAATTAATAATGATATATTATTGTATGTGTATTATTCAGGGTATGAAAAATTTCTTGAGAACTCTTTCACAGTATTCAAAATCAGCGACACGAATCTTTTACACTGAAAATGGAAATAAGTTTAAATAAAGTTTAAATTTTTAAATAAAAACCGAGTTTTAGTTCTAATCCCCCGTTTTCAGCCCTTTAATCAACCGATAGATCAGCATGATAGTAAAAACTGCCCCCGACATTGCTTCTAAAAGAGGCAATTTTTCTTGTAGATAAACCCATTTTAGGTATAGGGAAATGCCGCGTGAAAGATTTCTCTGCGGTAAAGACTGTTTCGGTGATTTGGCTGTGGATGAATGGTGTTAATTCATTTCTGGCTCTTACCTAGGCGCAGCTTAAATGCTTCTTGTAAAAATAAATTAAAAAATAATAAAAAAAAAATAATTAGTGTTTAAAGAGGCGGATAGTATAAAATAAGATTACTCAGTTCGTAAGAAATTTCGAATACAAATTTTAATCATCGCAGACCAGTACGGCACAACATATTTATTAGGAACGCATAAGCCGAGTGCACCGTCACACTTGAAGCAACACATACACAATTATAAAACAAGCATGCTCAACTAGGGAGCCCAATGACAAGGCCCTCCCGGGGTCTTTTTACCTCAGCTTTCTTAATCTACAATAGCAAAAACGAGTAGAGGCCTGCGGACTTCCCATTCCATATGTATGCCCCGCGTTGTTTTGATGTTGCTTGCAGTGTCGAGCTTTTATCAGATACCACATGGAGTAAAAACTCTGGGGAAAAAAATCTGGAGCGGGGGGGCCTTAGGTCCCTTTCGTGACAAACCACGCGCGGCGACAACACACACCCCACACAACATAACACACACACACACACACACACACACAACACACACACAACACACACCAAAAAAAACACAAAACCACACCACAAATTTTTAATTAATATTAAATATATCTAATATTATGTTAGTAATTAACATTATATATTTAATACATAATAAATATATATAATATATATAATATTTTAAACTTTACTTTTTTACTTCGAGAAAACAGTGTTTAATTATATCATACAAAAAGGTATTTTGTAAAACCTGTGAAAAAAAAGTTAATAGTAATCATTTATATTTTACATCAAAGTTGAAAAAAGCGCCTCACTCTGCCCTTTCACCAGCGTTCAAGCGGGTATGAAAAGATACAAACCAGATTTATTACGTCAAGGAATTTTCCCTTACACATAAAATCTCTTAAAAGGGGAAACGTGGGGACACCCGGGTTGATCTGTGCGGTCTCAACGATTTAAGAAAGTGGTAATGATGTTGAGTTTTTTAACATG
>NW_023642300.1:0-7500 GCF_015228065.2 Penaeus monodon | reverse complement strand
GGTAGAATTTTTGTTAAACTCCGGTTCATCTTTGGATCAACAAAAATTCCCAGATTGAGGGCTAGGCGGGAGGAATGAGAGGAAGGAGTGAGTGTTGGTGAGAGTGCCCCCTTATGGCCGAGAAAGATGGTTGCTTTGCGGTAGTCCCTACGAAAAGACTTTTCCCTTTTTGTTCCATTTTGCGGGACATAATATCGGAGGGGACCCCACGTACCGACTTGGGAGTCGGACAGGTAAATAGAATACACACTAGAATACAAATTAAAGTGGCATCTCGTAGGCTGTTTTTAAAAAATTTGCAATAGGTTAGAATTTCTGAAAACAAAAGTGAATTTATTGCGGGTAATTTTTTTGTAGGAGGTTTTAAAGTTTTCTGATTCAAAGCTCAATTTCCCCCTAAATGATAGTTTCAATCTATGATCCCTTTTTACAGATGATACAACAGGTTGACTAGATTTTTTTTTTCAAAGAAAAAACCTTTTTTATTTTTTCAAATAGATACAATGGGTAACCATATTTGCAAAAAAAAAAAAAAGTTTTTTAGAAAATTTTTCATAGAAAAGGTGGACCAATTTTACATAGATTATAGGCCCAGTATGAGTGTTTTTTTTTGCTGATGATTTTTAAAAATATGGGAATTGCTGAGAAAATGAAGGCCGGGCCAGTAAAAACACTCAGCAATGTCACAGCAATAAACAAAATAAAGCTAAAACACTTTCCGGAAATTCTCTCGTCAAATTAAAACTAATGAGCAGAAGTTTTTACGTTCCCCTACAGCCCCTTAAGAAGGACTATTTAATACCAGCCCCCCCCCCCCCCCCCCCCCCGACAAGGGTCGGGGAGTTTTCATCTTAAAAAAAACGTGGACTATACCAAAAATGCTTAAAACCCCTAAATGCCCATCCCAATTCAAAAAGATCACTTCTGATATATCTACCCACTTTTGTATCCGAAGACAAAAAAAAAAAGACTTCTGGATGATTAAATGTCCATTGGTAAAACACCTATAATTTTTATTATTTTGGTTCCCCAAAATTGGGGATACTGTATGGTCCTAAAAAGTACAAACCCAAATTTTCCTTTAGACCCATTATTTACCATCGGCACTTTTAAAAACTATAATACTGCTAAATTTCGGTTCCCATATTGTCCCCTTTTAATTTCCAATAAATATACCATTGATAATCCAACCTTTTGCAAAAAATCACATCCCTAGCCCCCAAAAAAAAACCCGTCACTTTTGGCAATTTTTGACGGGAATCGTTGTTCACTAATGCCCCCTTCTAAAAAACCACAAATTATAACTACAAAAAAAAAACCCACCCACCTTGACAACTTTGGTTTAACAAAAGTTTCAAAAAAATTATCATTTTTGAGACCACCCCCCTGTTTTCAATGATAATGAATACACCCAAACAGACGGGTAGCTATGGGCTCCCCCCTTGGCCCCTTTATATGCCAATGCTTTTTCTTCACCACGAACAAAAATGGCTAAACAATGCCCACTTTAACTTAGACCCCCTTTTCTACCGTCGGTTATGATAACACATTTGATTTAAAAGACCCTTGCAGTAAATCTATTTATTATATTATATTAACTCTAAAACCCAAAATATTAAATTACCTTGAAAGCAAAGAAAAAAACTAACTCCCCTTTTTAGCCCCCGTGTTACAATTTTAAGGGCCCGTTTCCCATCCCAGTATTTCCGTAAACCCCCCCTTTTACTGGCCTGGGCCCTTTCATTTTCTCGCAAATCCCATAGTTTATAAAAAAAACAGCAAAAAAAAACACTCATCATAGAGCCTATATAATCTTGTAGCAATTTAGTCCCCCTTTTCATGAGAAAAAATTTTTCTAATAAACCCTTTGCAAATAATGGGTACCCATTGTACTTTTTGTAAAATAACAAAGGTTTTTTTTGTAAAAAATTATTCTCAAATAACCTGTTGTATCATCTGAAAAAGGTATAATAAATATTGTTACGCCGACCCCCCTTTTCCTCTCCCACCAACACAAGGCAGGCTAGGAAAGGAGGGCGTGCTACCCCACAGGGTCGGAACACGAACAGCCCCAAGAGGCACGAGCACCACAGCGTCCGAACCCCACAGGGGAAATGCCATTTGGGCGAGGAGGGCACGAAATAAACACAAAATGCGAGTTTTTCCCTTTATTTACACAATTTATTTTCCCCGTACATTTTTCTATAGGCACAAACAGGGGGAAACCAGCATGTCACATGCATGATAAGCTTTAAAAACAGGGTAACACAAAGTTTTAGGTCAAAAGGCACACACGTGGGCTTTACAGGGCAGAAAAACCCAACTGCGTCTCCTGGGTTTTTTCCTCCGCTCCTCCCCCACGGCCAGTTTCTAGTTTGCTCAGGTCATCCCTTTTAGTTAACACATGCCCCGGCCATCCTTTTTCATGTTTAAAACATGTTTCGCACGAGACAAAGATCCACTGGGATAGCAATATGTAAAACTACCCCTTTTGGGGGAAAAAATGAGCTTTTAAGTCAGAAAAAAAGTTGAAAACGCCTTACAAAACAATTACCCCCAAAAAAAATTCATTTGTTTTCAGTAATTCTAAAAACTATTTCAAAATTTCTTTAACAGCCTACGAGATACCCCCTTTAACTTGTGTTTAATTAGTAATCTATTTTCCTATTGACTCCAAAATCAGGTAGTGGGGCCCCCTCACATGGTTTTTTCACGCATAAGGAACACAAAAAGGGAAGTTTTTTTCGTACCCCAGCAGACATAAGAGCACACTCTCACCAACACCAAAACCTTTTTCCCAAAAAGATTTAAAAAACTACCTCTCATTTCCCCCGCCCCCGACTCTGATCTCGGAATTTTGTTTATCCGAAAGATGAAACCGGAGTTAACAAAACTCTACCGAACCCCCTTGTTTTAAGTAGCGTTGTCCATTCCCTTTACTTCACCCTGCTGGTTAGTTTTTCATATTTTTTCCAATGTTTTTTGTTTTTTTTGTTTTTTTAAAAAAGTATATACTTTTTGTCCTAATACCTAACCTTTTTTTTTTTGTCATTTTTTGTCCTTTTTTTTGTTATTTGTATCTTTAATTTAATTTAGCGAACCCTTTAATTAGTATAGTTTGTTTTCTAATGCATATTTTTTTTTCGGTTCACTATTGCCGCATGAGAAGGATAAGACTGGTTTGAAACGTTTGCGAAAAACATGAAATTATTTGTCACCCTTCGTATGATATATTATATTATATATATATAAATTTTATATAATTATAATATAATATATATATATATATATATAATATATATATACACACAACATGTATATGTATAAACACACACACATACATAAAATATAAATTTTATTATATATATATATATATATATTATAATATATATTATATATATAATATAATATATTATTACATATTTCACAGCATAAACATAAAGCATGCGTACATGATAGAGTATTTATATATAAATACATCATTTATTATATAAAATATATATGTTGTTTGTACATATACATTTATACGTATGATTATTATTTATATGTAATATTATATTTTTTTTTCTTAGCTTACCCTTTTTTCATGGGTCGCCATGATGTTTTGGTTCTGGCAGATATATTTTATAGCGGATGCCCTTCCGACGCCAACCCTCTCCACTCCCCGGAAAACCAGCACCGATTTTGGGGCTCCCCTTGGCCACCCAGTGGCTGGGTGGGGAATCGGGGTTTTAGATCCTGCTCGCTTTGTCTCTCTTTTCCTTCTCTCCCCTCCTTCCCCCCCTTTTCCCCCCCCCCTTTCTCTCGGGGAAACAACGTGCCGCCGGTGACTCAAACCCCTCGAACTAAAATTCCCGTCGTGACAGTTTTTTGATGCTTAACCACCGGCTACCGCCCCGTGTATATATTTAAAAATATATATATAATATATATATAATATAATTTTAAAATATATATATATAAATTATATATATAATATTATTTATATGTACACAGACGCAAGACCATATGTTATATATAATATATATATAATATAAATATATATATAATATAATATATATATTATATATATATATTTTATATAATAAAAATTATATAAATATAGAGAGAGAAGAGAGAGAGAGAGAGGAGAGAGAGAGAGAGGAAAAACATTTAATATATATATATATCATATATATTTAATATATATATATATATGTAAATAATAGATATAATATATATTAATTTATATTATATATAATTATATTATTATATATATATTATATAAATATTATATAGGTTGTGTGGTGTTGTGGGGTTGGTGTGTGTGTATATATAATATATATAATATATATATAATATATATTATATATATATATATACCATTTAATATATATATATATATATATATATAATATATAATATATATTATAATATATTGTGGTGGTTTTTGGTGTGTGTGTTGTGTGTGTGTTTGATTTGTTGGTATATGCATTAGTGTAATATATGTATATATGATTATATTATATATATATATATGTTTTTTTTTGGGTGTGTGTGTTGTGTGTTGGTGTGTGGTGTGTGTGGGTGTGTTTTGTGGTGTGTGTGTGTGTGTGTGTGTTACGGTTGACCGATTAAAAAAACAAAGTGCTCGTAAAGCCCCGCCCATCATCATCGGTTTTCTGAACACAGCATTAAAATTCAACCCAGTATGGGAAATTTGGAAAAATAAATAATAGAGCAATTTAATTTGTTTTTTTTTTCGCATGCTGGATCTCGTATTTAGGGGGAAAAAATTACGAAGTCATAAATCTTCGTTCAGTCAATTTGTAATGGATATTACGTTTAACACCTTCGGTTTGGTTTTTGCTAAGGCTTGATTTTAATTTTTTAGAAAAATTTAGGATAGATTTATTATGTAACGTCAAATTTATCTAGCAGTCGTGGATTTCCCCCCTGATACCTGTTACTATGCCTTTTTTCCCCGATCGGGTCCCCCTCTGTCTTTTTTTCTATTTCATTATCTTCCCTTGGAGGGGAATTCTTTTTATCTTACCAACATAATACAAAAGCTTTCCGTTCAATAAAATGAAAAAGGAAACTTTTCCTTTTGCCCCAAAACATTTGAAACAAAAGATTAAAAAGATACTATACATCTAGTTATTTTTTCTACAAATTTTTTTGGTTGAGTGTGTGTGTTTGTGTGTGTGTGTGTGTGTGTTGTGTGTGTGTGTGTGTGTTGTGGGGTTTTGGTGTGTGTGGTGGTTGTGTGGTGTGGGTTTTTGGTATGTGTGTGTGTGGTGTGAGGTCTTTAATATAAATAAAGGCCAATTAAAACCCAACATGTTTTAGCTCGTTTACATATCTTAGCTTTCAGATACATCATTATTTCCGCTCAGATGCAACAATTCAAAATTGTTACGTAAAATAGCAGATCATAATTTTGTAGGTGATTTGAAGGCTTGGTTTATTATTTGTTAATATCTTTATAAAGAAAAAAGGTGCTCAGTTGGGGAAGGACTATTTTTGTTTAATGTTGGTACTTGACGATATGAAGGGACCCTTGATTCAGACAATTAAGACCTGGATTTTTAGAAGGGGCCCCAGCAATGATTTTCCCATTCCCCCCGCGGGGTAATAGTTCATCTTCTTTTTTTTTTTTTTTTTTTTTTATATGTTTTGGTGTGTGTTTCTCCCACGGGTTTATTAAATTCCACCAAAAAAGAGTATTTTCAAAACTTTAGGTAATTTATGAAAATGAAATAAGTTGATGTGAACATCGAGAACATTGTTTTATGAATAGTATCTTGCCAATTTGAGACACAGATTTAGAAAGTTTCCGGGTAACTTTAGTTTAATTTTTGTGGTTCCAAGAGTTATTTTTGACTCTCTGGTACACAACATGAAAAAATGTAATAATGGATGCAGCTCAGGCCCTTTTTTTGTTTTTCCTTCCCCCATTTTATCATCCACACTACTGGCGCCAGCATTTATCACTGCCCCCCGTTTTTTTATTTTTGTTATACCCTCGCATTTTTAAATCCTGTGCTGCTGCCCTGTTTCTGTATTTATACGAATCAAAGGATTTTTCCACCCGCAGGAAAATTTTCCCTTTTCTGACCCAGTTTTCCCGTACACCAGCCCGTCCCGCGCGTATGTGTTTTCTTTCCTCTTCTTCCCCTTGTCCTGTGGGCGCTTTGTTTTTTGGTGTGGTTTCTGTTTCCAAAATGAAGGGTTATTGTGCCTTCCCCTTTTATCACTTTCGTTTAAAATGTTCGCATTTCGTTTTTTTAGTATTTATTCAACGCAAACATGAACCCCCATTAGATCCTATTTTTCTTTTTCGCATCTATTAGGAAATCTTCTTTTTTAATCCCGAAAATCTGAAAGGTTTCTCCCTTATACGTGCCTTTGAGTCAACTTCATGGGCGTTTTTAAAACCAAACGTTGTAGAAGTAATATAAAAAATGTGTGTAAAAAAGAGACTTATTTACCCACAAAGATTATTTTTTTGGTTTGAAATAAAACATTATATCAAGAGTTCCTTCTGATTTATTTTGCCACAATTTTTCCCGTGTATTTTGCAGTTTGTCAGTACTAAAGTGCGCCAAAAAATTGTAATTTTTTTATCCAAAGCTTTGTGAAACGAAATTTTTTTAATAAGTTTCAGAAATTTAAATTTTCCCTATGAACGATAAATATAACGAAAAAAATTAACTAATAATACGTTTTTGACACTGTTCCTGTTTTTCTTTGTGGTTTGTTTTTTTGTTTTTTTTCAAATTTTAGATGATGCCGTCAGGGGAAAACTTTTTAAACAGGTTTGGAAGTTTGGGAAATTAACTAACTCAAGAAGGCCGGAAAAAACATTTATTTAGTTGCAAAAAAGGCTAAAAAATGCCTAAAGTCGCAATATATATATATATAAATAATTTTTATAAAAAATATAAATTTCTTTTTTTCTTCTTTTTTTTTTTTATTTGGGGGGGGGGGGGGGTGCATACAAAAGATAAATAAAAAGTACATACTCAAAACATAGAATGTAAACACACACACCACACATATATATAATAATATATATAAATAAAATATATATAAATAATATATATAAAATTAATTAAATTTTGTATACGTATACAGACACAACCCACACAAACACACACACACACACCACACACACACACACACCAACAAAAAAACACACACAACACTAGATATAATAAATATATATATATATATATATATAATATATATATATATAAAATATAATATATAACGTATATATCTTTAGTACACGTATGTAAAAGTGGGTGATGTATTTTCCCGTTTTCAACAAAAAAAATGATCTGGCTTACCGAAGAGTAATGCGAAAAAAATAAATGGATTAAAATTAAAAAATAAAACAGACAACGCTCGGGGAAATCATAATGGATAATACGTAAACAGGGAAAAAAGACACACAGAAGCCAAAAAAAAAAAAAAAATTTGTTTAAAAAAAAAAAATTAAAAAAAAAAAAAAAA
>NW_023642299.1:0-9934 GCF_015228065.2 Penaeus monodon | reverse complement strand
TTAAAAATTAAAAAATTTAAATTCCCAAAAAGGTTTGTCCCACCCTTTTTCGCCCAAACAAAAAGGGTTTGAACCCCCCCTTTTTCTGCCTTTTGGGTAAATTTTTCCCAGCTGGTTTTCGACCCACAATGGGGATCACTTTATCGATTCCCTTTCTATTTAAATTCCCAATCACACCTCCTCATAATACTTTTTCCCGCTGAGGGGGGGAATTTGCCTTTACACCCTTTGCCAAAGTGACTAGGGGAAAAGGAAAACAAATCTGCAGACAGGGGCCCAAAAATTAGCAAGCCCCTGTTTTAAATCCCCAACGGGCCCCCTTCTTTTCTAAAAGAAAAAAAAAAAAACCTTACCGGGAGAGGGTATGATTAAAAAGTCGATGAAAAAGTAAATGTGGAAAGAGTTACAGCCCCTTATCATTTTTTGATATTTAAAAACATTTAGTGACTGAAAATTTAAAGCACTATTTTCCCTTTTAAACCCCCTTTGCAAAATTTTTTGTAAATGTGGGAAAAGCATGAAAGGGGTCCTTTGCCCATGTCCATCAGAAAAAAAAATCAGACCTATTTCCCTTTCCGTTTTTTTTTAAAGGGTGCTGAAAATTTCCCCAAAATTACAGGCGCCCCCTTTCAGCCCTCCTTGCTAAAAGGGGGGACACATCGAATACAAATTAAACACTGCTAGGGGGATGACCCTTTCCCTTAAATGGAAAGGGGCCTTGACCGCTTTTTGTTCGAAGTTTTTTATTTGTATTCTTTTTGCTTACCTTAAAGGGTCCTACCGGGCGGGAAAGTTTCCTTCTTTTTGATGGGGTTCCCACCCAAGCCCCCCGGGCCCGGGCTTCTTTTTCCCGTTTTGATGGGTCTCGCCCTATAAACTTTTTCTAATATATCCCCATCTCGGGATCCCCTTTAAATTTCCTTGTTTCGAAAAACCCTTTCCCCGGTTTTTGGGGTCCCCCGTTCCCGACTCCGCATTCAGTGACAATGTTCGGGTCCGGGAAATTTAAACCCCCTTTTTTTACAATTTCCCCGTGCTCTTATACTCATATAAGAACGGCCTTAATCCGAGCCCACGGGACACTAAAGCACCCTGCACCGTTTTTTTCCCCACTTTTAAAGTTCCTGTCCCCTTTAAAACATTAAAACCCCCAATGAGACTCCCTTTCCTTTCTGTCTTTTATGAAACAAAAAAATTTTCCCCACTTTGAAGTCCTCCATACCCGGCAAATTTTTAAATGTTAGTTTTCCAAATCTTCCAAAAAAATTTTTCAAAAAAAATTTTTATTTTTCCGGGTATCAGCAGCCCATCCCCTAAAGCTTTCCCGTGAAATTTAAAAAACTTTTCCCCCTCCCTTACCCGTCGGGTTGATACGTGCTTCCTGGAATCTGATTCTTTGAAACACAACTTTACGGGGGCCCAAATGATCATCGGTTTTTTTTTAACTATATTTAGTTATTTATTTATTTAAATTTTTTTTTGGGTTTATTTGATGGTTCTTTTAAACTTTTACTGGATTTTTTCAGGGTTTTGAAAATCGCCTGAGAAAAAATGCTGAACCCCAACACCCTTTAAAATTTAATTTACCTCTCCTTGAGGAGTGGGTTTAAAAAAATTCTACATCCCATCCCATACATACTACATTTAATAAATACATAAATACAACATAAATACATACTAATACATCATAAAGCAAAATAAAATACTCTCCCATACATTTATACAACCACCCACACATCACATACCCCTACACACACCCCACCACCCCCCACACACCCCCCAAAACCAACCCCACACCACACACACACATTTTATATATAAAAAAATTTCTATATATTAATATAAAAATATATATTTTAAATTTTATAATATATATACATATACTACATTATATACATACACACACACTTTAAATTTGAAATACATGCATAAAACCCCCACATGCACTGTGTTTGTGTGTGTGGGTGTTGTGTGTGTTTTAAAGTGTGTGCAGTTGTTTTGTTTTTATGTGGGCGTTGGGTGGGGGGGGGGCCCTCGCCCCCTTCCCCCTCCGCCCTTCGCTCTCCCCCCCAAGAGCGCTTAAACCCAGGACGGGGTAAACCGGACGGCAAAAGAGGCGGGGGAGGGGGGGTTAAACGTCCTGGGGCCCGGGCCCTTGCAAGGGGGGAGGGGGCGTGAAATTTTTTTTGTTGCATCATACGGGACTGTGGTAAAAATTCGGGTTTTTGGTGGTTGTCCGTATGCTGCCTTAGGCGCGCAGACCGCGTTGTTGGAGTTGCCCTTTTACAATTTGCTGGTGGATTGAAGTCAAATTTTGTTAAATTCCCCGGCGAAAGATGCTTTTTTCTTTTTTTGTAATTTTCCAAAAGGCCCGACAGGACTTGGACAACTCCGGGGGCGACGAAACTAACCCTCGGGCATTTCCGGGGTCTCCACCTGCTGGGGGGGGTCGTGCCCTAGGGCCCTCTACAAGGGGCTTTTCCGGGGTGCAGGGGTAGGTACTCAACGTTTTTGTATGGGGGGGGAAATGCCTCTTGCAAAAGCGCCCCTCGGAAACGGCCCCCTCAGCGGGGCGCCCCAGACCTAGGGGAAAGTTTCCCCCGGACAAAACCCAAAAATCGCCGTTATCCAGGGTTTTTGGAAGAGGGTTTTTGGTGGATTAGAGGGGTGGGGATCTCCCCGGTTTGGGTGATCAAAAGGCGATACTGGGGGGCTGGCAACACGGGCAGGGTTTTTTTTACGGGGTGGGGCCTCATGCAATACATTTAAAATGTAAACGTGGGGGGGAAGGGGGGTTTTGGTTTTTTTTCCCACTTCGTTATGAGATTAAACCACAAATCTAATTTTGGGGGGAAAAGCTGCAATCCCAAACCTTTTTGGGCGGCGATGGGCTGTAACGTAAAAGACAACGTGAGGGCAGAAAGACAAAAAGGGAAAGGGCAGCCCATAACCAGATTTTTGGGGCGTTTCGGGATATGGATGGGGTTTGGAAAGGGGCCCACATTACCTGTCAGGATTTCGTGCGTAGTGTGGCAGAGGTGCGGAATAAGTAAAGGCGTAACGGTCAATTCGCCTCGCAAAGGCAATAGAAAAAGGTTTGCCGTTGTATAGGTTAACAAAGGGGGGGTTTCGTTGACAGAAAACTTTTTTTAAATATGTCTTGTTTTTTACATTCATACCTGAATGTTTGAGAGTAGGGCGCGTGTTGAGTAGGAAACGTTGGCCTGTTTTGTAATTTGGGTTCCCCTCCCCCAAAAAAGGGCCTTTGTTTTTTGCGTGGGGGGTTTTCCCTCCCCCGGGAAAGTGTGCACTATCCCATTTTTTTTTTTAAAAAGGATTTTTTTTGGGGCAGGGGGATTCCTGTAAATTTGGAGGCTTCAAAATGGTATATGAAGCACTCCCTTTGTTCATTTTCAGTTGCCCTTCACATGAAATTTTCCCAAAAACTAATCTCTACAAAAATTTTTTTTCCTCATGGATGATTTCACTCCCTGCCACCACGGGTTTTGCGGGGGTCATTCAAGTTTTTGCATAATGAAACCCTTTGGGCACGTCTATATTGATAATGATGCAATTTTTTTCTAATAAGAATATATATATTATATAAAATATATAAAAATATATTATTTTATATATTATATATTATATATATAATATGTGTGGTGTGGGGTTGTGTGTGTTTTGGGGTGTGTGTGTGTGTGTGGGGTGGGGTGCGTATATGTGGGGGTTTGGGGCCGAAATTGTGTGGTGTGTGTGGCGTGCGTGCGTGCGGGGCGTGCGTGCGTGCGTCTTTGCGTGCTTTGCGTGGAACACACAAAATGCATCTGCGTTTTTTTAAAAATTTTAAAACGAGCGGGGGTTAAAATTGTAATCATTATATAGAATCTTCCGGAATCACAAAGGATTTTCGCGTTACCTTTTCCCCAAAAACCCTAAATTTTAAAATTCATTTTTTTGACAGTAAAAAGGTTTTTTTTTCGGGAAAAAGTATTGCATAAAAGAGTTTTTGATTCCGCGAGTTTTTTACTAAAACTTCCGGGAAAAAGCTAATCTTATTGAAAAAATTTTCCCCTGCGCCCCAAATTACCAAAAAATACCCTGCTTACTTCTATAGGTCCCGTTTAAAACCCAAAAATTTTTTTTCTGGAAAAAAACAAGTGAAGTTCGGATAAGTACAGCCCAAACCAAAAAAAATTCTGAAAGTCCGCTAGACATTTTCCAGATTTGGGAAAAAGGGGATACAAAAAAAAAATTTTTCACACATCCCCATGTGCTACCCTAAGACCCCAATATTAAACAGTTTTGCATAATTTAAAACATTTCTGTCTTTGGGAAAAAATTTATGCCTTTTAAGGAAAACTGTGAATAAAAAAATTTACCAATTTTTTCCCAATAATTAAAAGCTGAATGTATTTTTTCTGATTTTTTTCAAAATCAAAATAAACGAATTTTTTATGAACTTTTTGAAATCATACGAAACCCACCCAAAAAAAAAAAAAAAAAGGATAAATTTTGCCACAAAAGGGGAAAACTAAATTTTTATATAAAGGGTTTGATGAAAATTACTTACGATCTTTTTATGACTAATCACATAAGCTAAAAATATTAAAAACCCCACAGAAAAAAGGGAGCTACAGTGAAAAACTATTTTGGGGACAAAAGGTGGGCTGCCTTGGTTTTTCACACTTTTTTTTTTTTTTTTCCCCCTTTCTGATAAAAGGGGGGAAATCCCCAAAAGAGAGAAAAAATCATGGGTTGAATTTTTTTTTTTCATACCATTTTATTCACACGTGTGTGTGTTTTTTGTGTGTGTGTGTGTGGGGTGTTGTGTGTGTGTGTGTTGTGTGTGGGGTGGGGTGTTGGGGTGTGTGTTTTGTGTGGTGTGTTTGTGTTTGTTTGTGTATGATTAAAATGGTAGTTTTTTTTTGATAGTTGATTAGACGATAGATTAAATTTTAGATAGATTTAAAAGATAGGGAGATGGTGGATGGATGGTAGATCCAAAAATTTTAAAAATGTAGATTTAAAGGTAATAGATTGTAGAAAGGTAATAACAATAGATGGGATTTTGGGGAGGAAACCGAGAAAATAGAATTAGAAGACGAAAAAGAGAGAGAGAGGGGGGGGAGGAAAAAAAGAGAGAAGGTGGAAATTTTTTTCACCACTGTATGTGTTTTTATTTTACACTTTTGATACAGATCAAGAACACAGGTAAAATTTTTACCTTTGGGACAAAAGGTGAAACCCACATTTGGAAACCGTCCCAAAAAAATAACTTTATTAAATTTTTTATTATATCCCTGAAATGAAAAAAAAATTTCGTCATTCCCCATTGTAAAAAGTTTATTTCAGATGGGGGAGAGCTAGCAGCCCTACCAAACGGAAAGGGTAGGGGGAAAGGGAAAAAAGCATAGCAGAGAGAGGGGAGAAGGAGAGAGAGAAAAGAGGAGAAAAGGGGAGAAGAGGAGAGAGAGAGAGAGAGAGCAAAAAGGGGAGAGAGGAGAGAGAAAAGAGAGGCGAGAGGAGAGAGCAGAGGGGAGAGAGGGGAGGGAAAAAAAAAAAAAGAAAAAAAAAAAAGAGAGGGGAGAGAAAAGAGAGAGAGAGAGAAGAAAAGAGAAAAGAGAGAGGGGGGAGAGAGAGAGAGAGAAAGAGAAGGGGGGAAGAGAGAGAGAGGAGAGAGAGAGAGAAAAGAGAAGAGAGGAGGGGAAAAGAGAACGGAAAGAGAAGAGAGAGAGGGGAGAAGAGAGAGAGAAATCAAAAAAAGAGAAAAAAAAAACAGGCAGAAAAGACAAACAACAACAACAACAGAAAAACCAAAACTGGGTCTAAACGCACAAAAAACAAAGACTAAAAAACAGATCCTCGGGCCCCTGCAGCTGAAAATGGGAAAGCAAACGTCCCCAAAATTCATTACGGGGTAATGGTCTTCCCTCGGGTCTAAAAAACGGGGATTTCAGGCACAGGACCAAATATTGGGGGGTGCTGTTCTATGTTGTGGGGGGGGTGGCGGTTTAAAAAGAAAGGGCGCCCGGGTGAGTTACCTGTTTTTAAAAAATAGTTGTAAAATCAATGATCTTACTTTTTCTTATAATTTTTGAGGGAAAGGGGGGATGCGAATTTTATTTACCTGCGGGTTTTGACCTATGCGATGGGAAGCAAAATCACTTCCCCTTTAAAAGGGGAAAATCTTGTATTAAACTGAGTGTATAAAAACCGCTGAAAAATTCCCTTTTGGGGTACATCAATTATACCCTGTCTGTGGGGTTCCCTTCATTTCGTTGATCATGGACTCCGTTGTGTTTGTGTGTAAAGTTGGTGGGTGGGTTATGCGTGAGGAGACAAAGACAAAAAATTTGGGCAAAACTCGCATGCCCAAATTTCATAAAAGGGACCCCGCAGTTCAACCCAGTGTCTAACGACCCCGGCCAAACCCCCTTAAACCTTCCCCGTAATTTTACCAACGCGCAGATGAGATTTTTAAAAAGCGAAATTTTTTTTGTCAAGATGGGAATTTCAGCCAGCGGTGGGGGCCCGGACGTAAATAAAGACAAAAAGAAAGCAAAAAAAAGAAGTACCGGGTCCCGGGATCTTGTGAATTGATAGGGGAAAACCCCCCATTTTTAGTGCGGGGGAGCGTCTCACCAGGGCACTGTAAAAGTTTTATTTTGGTATCTCTTGTTCCCGAGGGCTGCGCTTAATGCCCTGTTTGTTTTCTGCCCTTTTTAAATCCAACCAGTACTCTCTGCTTCCCAGGTTTAGTTCTGTCTTTAACGGGGTTCCAATTGTTTAGCTCGGGAGTAATTAACGCCGGGTTTCACGGAGTAATGCAAAGAGCACAAAAATTAACCGTACTTAGGGGCCCCTCATAGTAAAAAAATCATCTACCAAAAAGGAATACTGTGGTAAAAGTGCTTCAGTGAGTTTTCAATTATCGAAAAACCTTTTTCACCTTTGGGGAAATTTAAACTCCCGGTTTAAAAAATACAATCAAAAGCCATAATTGCTTTACCCTATTTCCCCCTCCCCCCCTGGCCCCCGGGAGAACACCTCAAATGTAAACCGCCCCCCGGTACAGTTTAGTGATTTTTTGGTATCGCGCGATTATAGTAAACTGATGTGGCAGTTCAAATAAATCGGAGTGATTTCCCCGGGTTTTATAAGCATTTTTAAAGGGGAGGTTCGGTAAAAAATTACAAAAAAAGTAAAACTTGACTAGAGGCAGGGGAGGGGTTTTTGCATCCCCTCCCTCCTCTCACCCTCGGGGAAACGGTTTCCCCCAGCTCCAAAGGGGATGTACATGTGTCGGTTCTTGGTTTCCGCATATAACTTTATGTACATGCCTCTAATTTCTTGCTCCCCTTTCAAATCAACTGGTTTCCAGATCCGTTTTTTTTTCGGGTTTTCAAGTCAGGAGCACTGGGTCAGGCGTTATCAGATAAGGTTTCTGTATCGCGGAGTATCAGGTTAGTTCCTTTATGACAACAACTACAGTCAAATTGCCATCTTTATGGTGGAAATATCAGGTCCGCACTGTCGCCAGGCCTGGTACCTACTGGGCAGGTGTGTCACATGCGCCTGTCATCTATTAACATCTCAGAGATATTTATGCGCACAAACTCCATCCATGACATCTTTGCAAAGGGCAGGCCAAAACAGAAATTTTTCTTTTTAAACGTCGGACTAGGTAGTGTAATTTAGGGCAAAAATATACTTTCAAAACACCCAAATTAAAGATAGCTTTTTATTAGGTGAACTTTTTCTTTTTTTTTGGAAAAACAGCAAAATTTATTATGCCCATCCCAGGTTTAAATAAAAAACACATTTCTAAAAAAACATTTACTTTTCGCCAAATATCCCCGGGTTTGGGTTATATGTTATCAATTTGCATCTTGTTGTTACGCTTGGCCCCGGTCAGTAACTTTAGGCCCCAAATATCGGCCTGTGCATCGACCCTGATAGGGGGTTTTTCAGAAACAGCAACTTTAAAACCGTTTTTCGCCGCCCAGGGCCTTAAACGCGAAACCCTGAAATGGGGCTCCTTTTCCACTTCGGACCACGCCCGGGTTTCCAAAGCTCATGACCCCCCCTTGGGGGGGTTCGCGACGCTCACATCCCCAGCTGAAATGGGGGGTCGAACCCACCAAACTGCCCCCTAGGACGCGACTCCGCCTCGTGCTGTGGAACCTGCAGTAACGCGGAATGTGAACCGTATAATACCAGCATCTGGAACCAAATTTCAGCGGCTGAAACGTAATGAATCGTATTATCAGTCAACTAAAATGCAGGCGTGGTATGACTTAAGCTCCCCTGCGGGAAAATGGTGAAATTAAAACCCAAAAATCCCAAAAGGTGCGGGGGCGCCCTTTTACCCCAGTAAAACTGTGTTGGGGCACGGGGGCTTTTGACTCAACCCCGGCACTTGGGGGGGGGGTTAGAGGGAGAGGCGAGGAGAAGGGGGGTGACGCTTTATACAGCCCGGGCGGAGGGAGAATGTAGTGCGGAATTACCAGCACACATTCGTCACACGAGGACTAGGATTAATTTGAAATTTTGTCATGAGAAGGAGGATGGAGAGTGGAAAGAGAGCGGAGGGAGGAATGAGGGGATGGGCGCGGGGCAAAACCCTGTTGAGTGATGCAAGCCTGCCTGATAAGTCTACCAGGAAGACAGCATGATGTGGCCTGTGCTTGCTGGACTAACAGCGGGAGACGCGGGGAGAGGGAGGGGGGGACCGGGGAATGCGGCTCTCATCTCTCAAATTGATCCAGACTGCATGCTGCCCCATGCTGCAGCTTGATTCCATGCGTTCGCTTAATAGTCAGTTGACCAGCGCAATTTATGAGTCAAAGTGACTATTCGATCATATAATGATATGGCGTTAGATGTAATTTAGTGCGGCTAAAAGTGACGAGGTCTGAACGAGATCAATGATAGATAATTTACCACCATGGCTCATGTAGCAACGCAGAGAATTAGATCCGATTATAGTTATGCAGCGCCGTGAAAGACTTCGCAGGAAATTCAGTAACAAGTAATGAGGAACGGAGGAGGTGATGAATCGATGGCGGTAATGAATATGCTGAGGCAACACCGCATCGTTGCATATTTATAGGGGAAATGGAGTAAAGTTTAAAAAAAGGTACTTTACATAAGTCACAGATCAGGTAAGAAAGCAATTTGTATATCATAAGAAGTGAGATAAATGGAATATTGCATATTAAACACGCAGGAAGACATACATATATAATCAGATATCACTAAATCGTAATTTATATATTTATAAATTCCAGCAGGCATTAACACACACACACACACACACACATATACACATATACATACATATATACACACATGTATATATATATATATATATATATATATATATATATATATATATATATATATATATATATATATATATATATATATATGTGTGTATGTGTGTGTGTGTGTGTGTGTGTGTGTGTGTGTGTGTGTGTGTGTGATTGTGTGTGTGTGTGTGTGTGTGTGTGTGTGTGTGTGTGTGTGTGTGTGTGTGTGTGTGTGTGTGTGTGTGTGTGAGTGAGTGGGTAAAAAAATATAGAGAGAGAGAGAGAGAGAGAGAGAGAGAGAGAGAGAGAGAGAGAGAGAGCGAGAGAGAGAGAGAGAGAGAGAGAGTGTGTGTGTGGTGAGTGTTTGTGTGCATGCATACATGCATACATACATGCACACCCACACCCATGCCCACACACATACACAAATATATATATATCTGTATATATAGATAGATATGTAATATATATATATATATATATATATATATATATATATATGTATGCATGTCCTGTGTATATGCACACAAACACACATCACTTGCGAGCCGGTCCCGTCCGCGCACGCTCGCTAATGATAATCCTTTTTGCAATTGCTCAGATTCTAGTCTCCTTTCAATATG